>NC_049997.1:5237359-5261854 GCF_000003815.2 Branchiostoma floridae | reverse complement strand
GAGCGAAGCGTCGTATCTAGTGTCTTTCCAGGCAAGGTAACAACTTTGGGAGCACTGTGAGTATCGAACTCAGGACCTAGAGGTTCTGAGTCCAACACTCTACCAGTTACGCCACACACGACGTTACGTCATCAATTGCTCGAGAGAAGTATGTTGACTTGATTCTTTCACACTCACTTTGACCAACTTACTAAGCTCAACTTTCTACGCTGATTCAGAAAATGTTATCAAAATTGCCGTACGCGCGTCCGCTAAAGAGATATTTATTTCTAAACATACCACATTTGTTACCGGGAATGGTGTGGGCCTCCCTTCCAACATAGCTCCGAAAGTGGCAGTGAAAGCACTGTCCAAGGCTGCTGAGTCGTGAATTCCGGAAAAGAACGAGTCTCCCCCTGTCTCCTGCGCCAGGCTCTGCAACAGTGGATCGGCGTCTCTACCATAGGCAATCGTATCGACGATGACTTTCTTCCTACGAAGATCTGGCATCACGTCCCGAATTCGCGGGTCTCCATCTTCCTGCCCAGCCGTGACAAGGAGAATGCGGCCACCTTGTGGATGTCCTACAGCCTCTAGTGCCTTTCAAATGAACGGGTTGAGAATATATATTCGGTATGGCTATGTGATGGAGTCGCTGTACGCTGTGTCGACGAGTGACCTAGATACAGCGGAGAGACTCACACGTAGGGAGTCCAGGACAGAGGATGACCCATGCCCTTTGTTAATAGCAACTCTGTCAGCTTGCGTCATAAGCTAACGAAAATCGGTCTAGTAACTCTACTATTCCCTTGGATGTAGAAATCTGTCTTTATTGCATGGGTACTACTGGAGCGTTGTCTTTCCTTCGGCGAGCATCCCACTTCTGACACCACGTTTAAGGAGGCGGAGTCTTAAAGAGTGATCCCAACTCTTTTAACCACCCCAAAACTAAAAACAGGACATGTCATGGACATTCCTCTGAACTTTTTACTTCCCAGGAATGGGTCTCTCGCGGGCACTTTTAAATTTTTAAAAGTGACTCCGTCACACAACAAGCTAGAAAGAGTCAATGTATTGCATTCTGTACCAAGGTCGACTTCGGTACATTGACGGTGCCCTTGGTACAATCTATAGACATTCTAATCGTACATTGATATTCCATCAACAATATCTTAAGTTAAAGGTGCAAACACACATGCACAACCTCAAGACGTAACCCCCGTCGGTAGTACACCTTTTTCCAAAAGCAGATAAAAACGTGCAATCTATCCTGCCTACAAGAGTTCGGAAATCCTATACCTCCATTAAAAACTATGATTATTGAAACGCCTTTACATTTGCATAATCTATTCACTGTTATGTGCACAATCCATAACTTGCACATGTCAGCAATAGCAACGTCTGTCATTTACCACTTAGATGCATTATATGACCTTCGTAATGATTATGAAAAGTATGTACTTGTTTGAAACATTTGTATCTGCCAATATTCAACCAGCTATAGATTATATGTATTTGCGTCATACTGTGGAAGAAATGGAATTTTTTGAAATTCTTCACTATATATGACAACTAAGTGAAATATCTTAATGCTATTGTGTTCTGTTTATGCTACATGGCATTCCAAATTTTGTGAACATCCGCTGTTTTTTACACACACACACACACACACACACACAAATGACGAGCCATACCTAGATGACAACCGAACGGCAATCTGAAAGCTTGGAGTGGTTGGTGTGTATTAAATTTCACATTCGATGGTCACATATGTACCTCGGCGCGTGCACATTTTATTGGTGTTGGCGTAGTGAGAGTGATTCTTGATACAGGTATTTGTTGAAGTCTCCTACTGACATATTTTGACTATCTATGGAATATGAACCTCGACTCAAACTCTTACCTCGATTCCTTTGAGGAGACCACACCCATGCATGTGCCACCGGAGGATTAAGAGGAATCGTTGCAATTAAGCTGTCGCGGACAGCCGTAGAGTTGACCCTAAAAATAGATACAGACTATTGATATGTATATACTGCAGTGTTGTAATATCTCAAAGCGTTGTATTCCCCGGAATAAGAAGTTATAACTGAATAAAGAGACTCTTTTTACACAGCCATTGTTTTATTCACACCGACGTTTCGGTGACCGTCTGTCACCTTCTTCAGGGCAATTCTGACTGGTTCACATTGTACTGCAGGACAGGTGTCGCTGCATACAGTTCAGAAGTTATAACATCTCAACGCGTTACGTGTACCAGATACGCCACACCAACGAAACAGACACTAATTGTCATCAAATGCTCAGATGATTAAGGTAACACTTATATGATGGATGCACCGCAAAAAAATGTATACATATACTAGCAAAATACAAAACAAACTTCAAGTATGTTATACCTCACTACTGGATGGGTTAGTATAGCATCACTGGAGAAGATGGCGATGCCCAAGGAGGTACCGAATGGTACTGTATAACGGATGAACCTCGTTGCCACCTGACTCAACCGGCGGATCGGTTCGCCCTGCAATAATGCAATGATATTTAGGCTGATAATCATCTGAGTGTGTCATTAATAATCATAAGATTACAATGATAAACCTTCTTCCAACACAACCCTGCAATAATATTATATGGATGACATCAGCGCGCTCATTAATATTCACCTGATTTGTTTTTTTTTCTTCTTCGGGGATGGTCAGATAGACCGAAATTTCCAAACATACTGTGTTGTAGCCTAATACTTGTAGAAGTAACTCTACGGAGGTAGCCATGACTGTAGATGTAGAAGTGAAACTTGTTGGATAGTTGTAAAAGTGAAACCAATATTGCAGCCATGAATGTAGTTGCTAACTTGGCGAGTGATATCAGAGTACCACACTTTTACTACACTAGTTCACTTCTTGAATACAAGGATGCATGTCTTGTTAGTTGTGATGACACGTTTTGTTACTTCAACTCTTGTTACGACGTTTATAGTGACAAGTTTAGAAATTTAGCCATCTTGTTTTTTGTACCCATCTTGTTTTTTTCACTTGTTCCTTTCACATCTCATTATTTTTGCATTCTGCATAGGATGTCATCCATAAAATTTACTTGCTCATGGAAGCTCATCTGTTATGGTAATAATCTTAGTACAATGCTAAACTTTCTTCCAACTCATAGTTATGCACGGATCAGTTGCTGACATCATGCCACGTGTTAATGTGTTAATAAGATAACGTTCTGAAGTGATTGGTCATCAGTATTGATCCTAAAGAAGGCTTCAGTGGTCGTTGAAAATTTGATTCGAATATACCTTTGTGTTGAAAGAAAGTTTAGCATTGTACTATGGTATTTAACCTGGTGGTTAACGCTTCTTTACAGTGGCTAATTTTTCAACAGATGTATAAGTTCAATCTAATCTTACAAGTTTAGGACAATGTGTTCAATTTATATATATGCTATCATTATGCTACCAGTAAGATGTTTGGAATGTCCATAAACGTATCTGATATCAGGAGAAGAGCTTCACAACAGAAGTCAGTTGTACATTCATATCTAACAAGAATTTACTTAGTAGGCAGGACAGTTTAACATGTGAATAAAGAATTTGGCATTTACATCATTTAGAGTATGATACTAAATAAGCCTTCTCACACTAGTTACCACGCATGCGCGGAACTCTGGGTAATATGTCAAAGTTGAAGGCCCTCAGACGTCAACAGTCTCGTCTCTACCATTGTTTCGATTTTTGTAACAATGTGCGGAACGTAATGGCGCCTGCAAAATGGCGGAATGTTGATTTTCTGGGGCTGTCAACTTTGACATATTACCCAGAGTTCCTGGAGGAGGGGCTAATAGTGCCTACACCAACTTTGACGTCATATAGCTCCCAAACGGCTTGTGCTAGAACAACCAAACTTGGTGACTTTTCCTAAAAATATTATTGGCAACAATTTTCTGAAAGACAAATTTTCCCAAAATTACTAATTTTGGTTTCAATAATGGAATTTTAAGATTTTCTTGCTAAACTAAACTTCTTTCATATATCTTTAATATCTAACACATCTTAGTTGAACATTAATAATTAAATAGTCATAACTTATGCTAATGAGATGACGTAATTGGTCAAAATCCAAAATGGCCGAATATATTATGATGAAAAGTATAACCAGCTTATTTTCACTCAGATTTCATTAATACTTGGTATTTTCTTGCAGAAAACATTCATGTGAACGTTTTCAATCCATTTTCATCGGGTTTTAGCGTTCTATGTTGAAAAAAATGGATCTTAAGACATTCAAGGTTGATGATCCAAGATGGCGGATAGCTAAGCTACAGATGACGTCATTTGATGACGTCATTTTGATGTCGTTGCATCGGCGTTTGACAACAAAAGTCTTATAACACTGAAATTTTGATAAGAAACCTTTATTGGTAATTTTATGTGTGAAATATTTAGGTATATGGGAATTTCCCCTTTTAGCCGAAAAAATCAATTAATGACGTCATAATTACGTCATAATGATATGAAATTTCAGGAAGTAGAAAACTCGACGAGCACAAGTCCCCCTCCAAATTTGGCGATCGTACAGTAAGCCGTTTTGAAAATACGAAGGGGGGGAATGCCAGGGAATGCCAAAAAGCCCAGTATGGATAGGGTTAACCCGCGCATGCGTGTTAACTAGTGTGAGAAGGCTTATTGAGCAGTTACCTCCATGGTTGCCGACATATCCAAAACCAGGACTCTCCTGGGTTCACTCTCTTGCAACATAATGAAGCTGGGTTGTGTAGAATCGACTGCTCTAGGAGGGTTGGCACCACTGGCGAAGTCTCGGTGTTTGTTCATGACGTCCCAGGTACTTTGGTGTTGGCACATGGCGTTATGCACGTTGGGCGCCTCGCGGTTATGGTAGGACAGCGGATCTCCGTCCGGGTCACTGTGACAGAAATCGGTCACCTACAAATGTAAAAATGCATGGTTGTGAATTGTAAATAATCTCGAGCATGACACCTAAACCCTATTGAGAAGGGGGGGTGAGGGCTGCGCCAACTTTGATGTCGCATAACGCCAGAACGGCTCACGCTAGAGCCACCAAAGTTAGTGAGGTTTCCTAAAATTTAGTTAGCGACAATTTTATAAAGTTTGAAAAATTTTCCATGTTTGCTGTTGCCATGGCAACCGTTTGTTGACAGGCACTTTTGACTAAAATCGCTAATTTCGGTTTTAACAATGTATTTTTAACGTTTATTTGGTATATTACTGCTTTTTCTTACATAAATAAAATCTTAAGTTATGTAGAATATTTTTTATGATTAATTATGCATAAATTTTGCTAATCTGATGAGCGTCACGAGCCAAAATCCTAGATGGCGGACCGTATGACCAGATCAAGAATAAGTAGCTTATTATCCCTAATAAGTTGTAACTACCACGCATTTTTCATCCAAAAACGTTTAAATGAACGCTTTTAGTCTATTTCCATTGTCTTATGGGATTATTTATCGCCAAAAATGTATTTTTGACAATTAAAGGACGCGCACATAAGATGGCGGAGCGCAAAAGGTATGTTATATATATGCATGGCGTCATTTTATGACGTCATGCTGACGTCATTGATGTTGCTATTGGCAACATAAGTCGTAATAAACATTATTATTCTGTTATCTACAATTGCTGTTACATTTTGTAGCATACCTTGAAGTTTTATGGGAATACCCCCTTTTCACGGGTCCAATTAACAAAGTCATATTGATGACGTCATAATTGCGTAATATTACGTCATCGTTGCGTAATTTTTTTTAAAATCGTCACATATTATGTCTGCATCATTCTCTAAAAATGTGGTGGCCATATGATAATATGTTTTAGAGTTACAGGAGTCAGAATGGGTGGGCCTGAAAAGCCCCCTCCCCCCGGTCCAGGGATGACAAAATTAGCCTGGTCTGGATATAGGGTTAAGACGATCAAAACGTCAAACTATTCATCGATTTATAAGCATCTGGTAGAGCCTAGACCCATTTGTTGAAGTGTATAAGAAAAGGTAAGAAATATTTGTGGCGTTTGAAAAGTGCCAAAACTGGTTAACCAATTGTGTATTGTAAGGGGAATTCCGGAACTACCGTCTGCGCATAAACTACTTCTACATCTCTGTGTTCTGTAGATTATTATTATTGGGTGGTCCGACTACTCTCTTTTCGAAGCAAGATATTGCGAGAATCTTACACTAGGTGGGGCTGAATTCGAATAACAATGGTCTGGAGCGACTGCCATTCGGCGCTATCTGAAGTGACCTCAATACGACAGTAATTGTCAAAGATGTGGCCATTGGTCTGTATGGTTTGAACCAGTCACAGTAGGAAGGGCCTCTTCTTGATAAGTGTTTTGCGTTCTTTAACGTACTCGAGATGTTGCTATCTACTCTTTTCAAGTCGTGTTAAGTGTCTATCCTAAGAGCGCAAGATCGGTGACATAACAACGGATTCGAACCCCAAACCTATTGGTTATTAAACGCCCTACCTTAACGTTAAACGAGAAATTAGAAGAGACAATATCAGGAGAAGACTCACTTCGGCAAGGTACTGATAGCACATGTAAGATCCGGTCGCTTCGTTGATGAAGTGATAGACGTTGAAATGGCAAGTTTCCTCGTAGATTCCAGAGCTATGGTTCATCCGACAGGTCCAGGGTAAACCGTTGACAATTTTTCTGGGGTTCCCTGGAATCTTGGCGGAACATTGGGTGGGTTTGATGCCCCCTGTCGACGCCATGTAGAACCGTGGGTAGCCCGGACTAGAATACTCGTCGAACACACCCCAGCGAAGGTGGCCCCATTCATGAAGAATCGTTTTACCTAAGGAAGCCATAAAATTTGTTTTAATCGTGTTCTTGACTGGATTCGTCTTCTGATATATACTTTAGAAAAAAAGACAGAAAGCTTAATTCTATAACTGTAAGAGAATTGCCACTATAGCACGATTGATGTACACGTTCACTTGCCTAGCACCCCCTATTTTGTTGTTTGGGACACACTGACTTATTTAATGGATGTCATCCGTGCGTGCATTGGTTTTCTCCTGTTCTTCAAAGCGACAACTGTGTCCACATGTCACCCAATAGCATCCTAGGCCAGTCAGGGAATTATGCTTGCCAGGGGACCTGCTCTCCATAGTAAGGGGTACATGGTTAGGGCATGGGGCCACAGTGCCATTGTTTCCTCTTTTCTCCAAAATCTTGTTGGAGTTTGTTATCAATTTGCATGACGGCTTGCAATATACATGGTGTTTACAAATTCAATCTGAAGACAACTTACTGTAAGGGCCCCAGTTTAGTACTGCATGATGCATTTTGACCAGGTAGTCAGGCGTGAGATGCATGAAGTCGCCTGGATATCCGCATCCATCCTTAGTCGACACATAAGGTGTGTCCGGACGCACACGTGGGTTCGACAGGTCAACTCTGAAAACAAGGTTCGTTGCACAAGGTTATTTTTCAATTTTTTCAAATTTTACAATTGAGTTTGAAACATTGAAAGATAAGGAGGAAATATACTATTCCGTTAGATACTTTACGGAACCTGTAATGCCATGGCAAAAACAGATTAGCTTCAACGATACCTAGGCATTGTTTTACGTGTTTTCAAGAGTCACTGATGAAGAATTATTCTACTGAGCTACTTATAGAGAGGCCCACACACAAAGTTTATCACAATTACCATTTTTAAAAGGCTGGACTTAGGTAGTACAAAGTAAGGTTAGCACAAAGGTAGTACAAAGTAAGGTTAGTATGTTTTGAAAATTTCCCCCGTCTACGATATCGGGAAGGTAAAAAACTCGGTCCTCCAACATGCTTCCGAGAGCAATTTTGCCCCACAGTTAAGCATTGAATTGACAGTGAGCCCAAGCCTAAAATGTTTTTTTTTTAATCTTAAGTCGTAGAAAGGTGCTATTAGCACCATTTGATGAGGCTTATGGACCAATCACCATAATCAATAAAGAAATTGACAGTATTAGGCTAATTTCTGCACATTTTATGTCAATTAGTTTCCCAGTATATTTAACGATATAGCATATCTGACTGATGAAGAATTCAAACATATATAGCCAAGAATGTGAAAGCACTGAAAGGTAGTCTACCTGATATTAGCCCGCTCGAAGGTCTCGGTTCCGGCAAGCAAGTATTCCTCTTTCTTGGACCATGTCTTCGGGATAAGGATCTTGATCTCTTTAAAGAAAGCGCGGTTTTTGGTGGCACTGTACAACTCTTCAGAAGCCTCCGTGAAAACTTCCTAGCCAAGAGATTCAGTAAAAAGGGAATGAAGTCAGCACAGTTGCGATTCTAAATTCGTTATTAAAAACAGTGGGGTTCAAGTACCGCCTACCGTCCTTGCCAAGGAGCTCTGAGCATTTGTGGCGACACCGGCAGCGTGCTTGATTTGTAATCCGGGTTCGATCCCGGGTGTCGGCAAGTTTGTTTCTTTCTGTTCTACTCGCCCCTATTAGAGTAGAATATTGTTTATAACTGTTCATTGTTACTTGTATACCTCATATGTTTACACCATGCACTTGCAATTTGCCCTCGGGCATGAACTTTCAAATAAACTTCTTATTAAAATTCATGTCTCCCAATTATGGATTCTTTGTCTTTCTTCGAACACGGAACCTACGTAGCTTTAATCAAACAATACTTAACCACATCCATTCAGCATTCTAAAGTTAAGCGATAGCTACAATACATATGACGTCAGTTTATGACGCCATTGTGACGTCTTGTTGACAGCAGAATTCAGATGACTTAAATATTCACAATAAACCATTTATTGTTCCTTTTGTTAAATACCTCGATATATTATGGGAATTCCCTATTCAGACCGAAATAGCCAATAAAGAAAACTTAATGACGCCATAATTACGTCATCGTACATAATAATGAAATAGAAATGATAGGATTTATAAAACGTAAAAAGCACATAACACCTTGCAGATTTGGTGATCGTACAAAACGCCGTTTTGAAATTATGAAGAGGGGCTGCGAATGAGCCCTCCCCCAAATGCAAAAAAGGCCTGTCTGGATAGGGATAATCATAATCAGACTACATGCGACCATGAAAGTGTTGAGCACTTGTTCCGGCGCGTATTGTCGTGTCGTATCTCCACTTAAAGCTATACTACGTAATATTTGACATCACAAAAAGTAGATTTGTCTGCCATTTCTTTACATAGTAAGCTAAATCTACACTTTAGCATTGAATACCAAGACTCAGTGAGAGAAGTTGCAACATCAGTGCATCATACAGACATGTTTAAGGAACGCATGAAGGACACATTCCTCTCTGAATGGAGACAAAAAATAAGAAACAACAATAAACTCAAAGTGTATTCTAAAATAAAAGCTCAGTTTGGAATGGAAAACTACCTCTTATCTATGCAAAACAAAAATTTTGTGAATAGCATTACCAAACTGAGAATAGGTACACACTGCCTCGAAAAAGGTCGCCACCATAATATACCAACAGATCAGAGACTATGTCCTTCATGTCAAGATGATACTAGTATCAAAGATGAGTATCATTTCGTTATGACTTACCCTGCATACAATGAAGAAAGACAAATGTTAATGCAATCAATCACATGTATGTCAAATATATCTCTACCACACACAAGTGGTGACATCTTCAATGTACTTTTATCATGTCATGATTCCATATCTATCCACCTAGGTCAATACATTTATCATGCCATGCAAAAAAGAAACTGTACCATTCCTAAATGGTTTTTGACAATATTATGTCACATAGTAGAATAGAAATACTCATATATGTAACTGTTCCCTTTGTTACCTACCTACCGTATTCCACTCGATATAGTCCACTAGCATTGTAGTAACTGAAAGTGTTGTGATATAACGTATATGTGTAGTATTAGAATGTAACTTTTATTGTATATACATTGCCATACATTGTCACTGATGCAAATGTTGCGCAATAAACCATCTATCTATCATGTCTACAAACTGTGATCTTCCTACATGGACCTCAATGCTTCCTGGGGGAAAATGCCCATATCTGGCTTATCGCTGACTTGCGTGCCTGACTGCACAGTGGGGTGTCTGATGACAGTTTCGCCATGCTTTTTTGTAAAACGTAAACTTTGCAAGATTTCTTGCAGTTTCGAAGGGAATGTAACCTCAGCTTATTGATACCCTACAAAATATACTAAGTGCATGATTATATCCTATAGATCTGAAGTGAAAAAAATTGAGTGTTTTCAAAGAAGAGGATTTTCCCTGTAGCCAGCCGGAGTGTGATGAACTCATTACCCTACCCCCTAGGGTGCCTACTGGAGGCCTGAAGTTGTTGTTTACAGCCAGGAGGGTCTCGTTCTGAGTGGTCACTCCAAAAAATTACGTAGTATAGCTTTAACACGGATGAAATACTGTTTTTCGTTTAAATGTTTGCGGTGCTTTTATTTCAGTGCCGATCTTTCCATCGCGAAATCATGTCACCGCGAACGTGCTTTCGTCGTCTGTCTGTTTTTTGCATGAAGTCATTTGCTACGAAAGATCAGAGCGACACGTGTGTACGCGGTGTGTGAGTAGTGCACACGCCGGTGTAAGCAGTGCGCGAGCAGTGCACACGCTGGTGTAAGCGGTGAGAGAGCATTACACACGCTGGTGTATGCAGTGCGCGAGCAGTGCAGATGCTGGTGTAAGCAGTGCGCGAGCAGTGCACACGCTGGTCGTGAGCGGTGAGCGAGCAGTGCACAAGCTGGTGTACGCAGTGAGCGAGCAGTGTACGAGCTGGTGTGTGTTGTGCGCGAGCAGTGCACAAGCTGGTGTAAGCAGTGCGCGAGCAGTGCAGACGCTTACAAGTGTGTGTTGTGCGCGAGCAGTGTACACGCTGGTTGAAGCAGTGCGCGAGCAGTGCAGACGCTGGTGTATTAGTAGTGCGCGAGCAGTGCAGACGCTGGTGTGTGCAGTGCGCGAGCAGTGCACAAGCTGGGGTTTTATGAAAGAGCTGGGTTGTCTATCTAACAGGTCTGTCTACCTGGCCTGTCTGATTTCTACTATACTTAGACCACCGATCCGCGGAGCCTGGTAGAGGCTAGCACGTAGCTAAGCAAGCTGAATTTTCCCGCGGGTATGTGATTCAGCGACCGCGTGTGACTCCCAGTGGGTGGAAATTGATGGGCGGGCCAGACCATCAGAAAAGATTGGTGGTCAAGACCTTTCTGATGAGTGCGAGTATATTATCGCCTTTCGTTTTTTGCTTGACGATTGATGAGCGACCAAACAGTAAACAAAATTGTGTGACCTGTCATAATTGGAATATGATGCAAGATGAAAATGTAGGAGATCTCTAGCTTCATTTCAGAATTCTTTTTGTTCAATAACGGTTCAGCCAATCCTCACATGGTATGGGAATCTTTCAAATGTGCAGTTCGCGGCCAGATACTTAAATATTCGTCTTGGAAGCGGAAACAAAGTAAAAATTCCGAAGCACTCCTTACCAGTGAGATCGACAGCCTGCAGAAAATATTAGACGCATCCCCAGATAGTGACATCTTTCATAAGTTACAAAGGAAAAAATATGAACTAGAATTAATTTACCAAGCAAAAGCTAATAATTTGATCGTAAACAGAAGGGCCAAATTTATGGAGCAGGGAGAAAAATGTACGAAATTTTTCATGAACTTAGTTAGTAGATCGAACAGTCTTCTTCGTTTCACAACCTGACGACACTTGTGACTTCAGATGGATTGATCTTCACGGAGCCTCAAAACATTCTGCAGGAGCAAGTAAAATTTTATGCTGACCTCTATGCGTTCGAAAATCCTCCCATGTCTTTAGACAGTGAGGTATTCTTACCCTTTTTTCCAAAGGCGACCCCCGTATTATCATCTGGGCAATGTAGCAGTTGTGAAGGTTTGATAACTGAAAAGGAATTGAAATTAGCTGTCGAATCTTTTTCTAGTGGAAAGTCTCCAGGTCTTGACGGACTCCCTACTGATTTTTATAAGACATTTTTTAATATCTTAAAACAACCAATGGTAGACTCATTCAATTACTCCTTTCAGGTGGGGCATCTGTCTGAATCCCAAAACATTGGTCTCATTTCTCAAATTCTTAAACAGGACCCTACTGGACAAGATAAAAACCCCACTATTATGAAAAACTGGCGACCTATAACATTACTAAACTGTGATACCAGAATTTTATCAAAGTGCATAGCCTTGCGCATGAAAAATGTAATCTCAAGCCTGGTTTCATACGATCAGACAGGATTTGTACAAGGACGTAATATAAGTGACAATATACGAAAAATATTAGAAATCATAGAATATTATGAACTTAACGAAAAGCCAGGTTTAATTTTTATTGCGGATTTCCAGAAAGCATTTGATAGAATAAGACAAGAATTCATTCTCAAAGTGTTAAGATATTTTGGATTTGGAGAATCCTTCCTGAATTGGATAAAGATCTTATATAAAAGTGCGGTTAGTAAAGTAATTAACTATGGGTATATCTCTGAATCATTCCCCCTCACCCGTGGAGTTCGCCAGGGCTGCCCACTTTCTCCTTATCTTTTTATTTTGGGTGTTGAAATACTAGCAATTAAAATCAGAAGTAACAATGAAATAAAAGGTTTAAATATTCATGGCATCGAAACAAAAATCTCTCAATATGCAGATGACTCCAATTTTCCACTCGCTCCAACCATTGGCTCTCTTAACGCCCTTACCAGCGATTTAGATCTCTTTGCGTTGCTGTCTGGTCTAGTTCCTAACTTTGACAAGTGCGCTGTACTTCGTATTGGTTCTCTAAAATATACAGACTTCTATTTACCCTCTCCTCTGCCCATTCGATGGACAGATGGACCTACAGAAGTTTTAGGTATCCATATTCCTGTAAACTTTAAAGATATTGTGTCAATCAATTTTGACCGAAAATATATGAAAAAGTAGATAAGATTTTGAATCCCTGGAAAGAAAAAGCACTGTCACTCATGGGGAAAGTCACACTGGTAAATACACTTATAGTTTCACAGTTTATATTTTTATTGAGTTCGCTCCCGTCTCCATCGTCAGCTTTTTTCGACAAATATGAAAAAAAGATTTTTAAGTTTTTATGGCGTGACGGACCCGAGCGAATTAAGCGAAAGACAATGTATAATGATTATGATCAAGGTGGATTAAAACTTCAAAATCTGCGAGCTGTCGATCTCAAACTGAAGGCCGCCTGGGTGCCAAAACTACACAAAAACGAAAATTGGTTTTGTTCTAAACTACTGTCCTTCTCTAGTCCTGTTCTTAGAACCAGTACGTCCCCTTTTGCACAGCTTAAAACGAATGACTTCGAAATTTTGATTATTAACCGACAGGTTATACAAAGCTGGTTGAAATACCAACTACGCCCCCCAGAAAATAGCATACAAGTCAAACAGCAACTCCTTTGCTTGAATTCACATATTTGCATAAGTGGGCGACCCCTTTTCTCCTCAGCCTTCCTCAATAAAAAAGTACTTTTTGTAAACGACATTATTGACGCTGAGAATAATTTTTTATCTTTTGACAATTTTGAAGTCAAATTCGGAGATGTCTGTACAGCTTATCAGTATCGTCAACTTTTGTCAGCTATTCCTCCTCAATGGAAACATTTTCTAAGACAAAGCTCCTCAGCTGAGCTACGTGTTTGCATCCCTGCCTGTAGAGATGTAACCTGGCTACATAGTAAAAATATTAATAAATGCCTATATGCTTTCTACATGAATGAAGCCAGATTATGTGAAACTTCAGACAGGATACAGTACACGTGGGAAGACTATTTCAACTGCCCAATACCATGGCAAAAGGTTCATAGCCTAACTTATAAAATTTCCATTGACTCTAGTGTTTGCATGTTTCAACATAAACTATTATTCAAATACTTGACCGTGAACAAGACCTTATACACTTGCGGTTTGAAGGAGTCGCCCATATGTGAATATTGTAATGAAGATGAAGAAACAGTCTTCCATCTCTTTTTTCATTGTAGAGTTGCTACACGTTTCTGGATGCAAGTAGAAGACTGGTTTTTCGTTAATACTGGGGAACATTTAAATCTAAACCTTTTCAAAGTTATTTTTGGTGATTTGAATTGTCGGTGTCCAGTTTCTGCCAATATAATTGTCCTTCTTGGCAAACACTTTATTTTCAAGAACCGTCAACACTCTCTTAATCTACAAGCCTTTATTTCATATATGTCATACTTCCATAGGCTAGAATATATTATAGCAAAAAGGATGGATAAGATAAAAGAACACTTTGGTAAATGGGGGAAAATAGCTTTATCGTTAAAACATAGTGAATAACATAGTACAATTTCTGTTTATCATTTCCTTGTTATATCCATTTGTGTACACTTCTATAAGTTATCCTCATTGTTCTCTGGTTTTATTTATTTTTTTTTTGTTTGTTCCACATGTCCTTTCAGTAATATTGCTCTATGTATGATTGTTACATGTGTATCTTGTATTTGAAAAATCAATAAAAAGATTGAAAAAAAAAGATGAAAATGTAATATCTAACAGACAGAAAAGAACAAAGAAAATGTAGAAAACATTGTTATTTACTACTGTAATCTGTTTAACGATCTGTGAAATCTTTGGTCGCACTCGCAGCTTATAGTGGAACAATTGCCCATGCCATCATGCGTGTCATGCCATCTACTGGTTTGACTCGTTCCCTGATGACAATCCTGTAGTATGATGTAGGTTAGTCCTTCAGATTTTGTAGAGAAGTAAACTTTATAGTGACATAGTGCGATGTGACTGCTTGTACAGCATTTCATATTTGTAAAACTGTAAAGTGGTGAGTAAGATCACTGTTGTACGTTAACGTGATAAAGTTTTTGAAGACAAAAGGGAAAATGACAAATAAGATGTTTCTCTGTTCAAATACAATTCAATCTCTACAACTGGATAAAAAACGGATATTTACTTCCGGACGTTTCGACTGACATCCATCACGACTCTTCAGCGTCACTAGAATGAACTAGCAGAACAATTCCATACAAGCACAGCTAACTAGAAAAACTGGTTTAACCACTAAATCGTTAGGATTAAATGCAAAAGTTACTCAAATGTAAATCATGTTAGCATAGTATCCTATGGTCAGACGACACCTTAAGGACGCTCTGAACAAGTGTGGCTACAGACAATGGTCTTTCAACAAAGCCCTGAAACCATCTCATGAGTCCAAGAAACCTTCAAACAGTAAGCCACTCGACTAGAAGAAGAAGACAGTGAATGCCTCAATCCCGTACATCCAAGGAGTATCAGAGAAACTCCGGCGAATCCTACAGAACTTCAACATTGCTACGAACTTCAAACCCCACTCCACCCTCAGACAGAAGTTGGTCCATCCTAAGGAACGATGTAGTGGTTAAACCAGTTTTTCTAGTTAGCTGTGCTTGTATGGAATTGTTCTGCTAGTTCATTCTAGTGACGCTAAAGAAGAGTGATGGATGTCACTCGAAACGTCCGGAAGTAAATATCCGTTTTTTACCCAATTGTAGAGATTGAATTGTATTTGGATTTTGCTTACCTGGATGTCTACCCTTCAGAAACGTAAGATGTCTCTCTGGTACAAATATGAAACAAAGCTGTATTCCGAAAAACAGAGAAGGGGGGACAGGGAGAGAGAGAGAGAGGGGGAGGGAGGGAGGGAGAGAGAGAGATGGAGAGAGTGGGAGGGGAGGGAGGGAGAGGGAGAGAAAGAGAGAGAGAGAGAGAAGACAGAGAGATGGAGAGAGAGGGGGAGAGAGAGGGGGAGGGAGGGAGAGGGAGACAGAGATGGAGAAAGGGGAGGGGAGGGAGGGAGAGGAGAGGGAGAGAAACAGGGAGGGAGAGAGAGAGAGAGAGGGGAGAGAGAGGGAGAGAGAGAAAGAGAGAAGTTCACCATTTGTAGCGTCTTTGTGGCATAAAGGTTCTGGGTTCTAATCCTCTGGCTTGACCAGTTGACGCTGTGGCCCTTTATAACGATGACACAGGACCGGCGGGGTTGCGTATAATACCGCTCGCAGAGACATAACGAGGTAATAACGCCGTACATCGTACGTTTGGGGAAGATAGTTAAACTATATAAGGATGCTGTCACACGTGCGTATATATTCAAGTTCGTATATATGAGGTCCGGCGTACGCAATGCGCAGCGCATACGCACTAGCCTAACTAAATCGGTTGATATCGGTTGAGAAAATTCATATAAAGGAAGTCAATTGCTGGAGGTCACAGTGAAATACATAGAAAAATGTTGTTTAAATTTCGGGCAAGTAGACGGTTGAATCGGGCAAGTAATTTTTTATGTACATGCCAAATAGGACAAGTGAACTTTAGAAAACTTGTCCAACCCTGAAATGCCGGCAAGATGCCAGGGAATTCCAACCTAATACAGACAGCTGTTGATCATGTATATGTTATTCTGTCCAGAATGATTTCATGGGGCACGGTGTCGAACGCCTTTTTCAGGTCCAGAAATAAATGTACCTGTCAACTGCCCTCTGTTCATGTTGTCTAGGATCGTGTCGGTCACATAGCATTGACTAATTTTGTTGTGGTGGAATGTTTCGGCCTGTAACCTGATTGTGAAGGCTTCAGGATGTTATGTTCCGTAACAACCCCGGGGTTCCAGGTAAAACTTTACCTGGCTTGGTGGAACCCCTCTTGGAATGTTTTCACACTGGGCGTGGAGGGGGCAATTAGTCAACAATAAGCGTATTCGCAATTACCGGCGCGAAATGCATGACGGGTAAAATCCGCCATTTTGGGAGATAACTTGCCAACCCAGTGTTGCGTCACGCGTGTGTAGTGTCAGCGTTTGTTTAAGGAGATGGCGCTCCGCGCCGCGCCGTGCGGCGCCGCAGGTGTTCCCACCTGACAGGTACGAACGCACACCTGTTCTAAAGAAGATTCTAGAACTGTCAGTTAAGAATAAAGATAATTTTAAGTTTTTGAAGTCTGGTGTAAGACGTGTGTTTGTGTTTTACTGACAGTATATGAAGTAAGTGGAGTTTTTTTTTTCATTTTCGTTCCGGCCGTTATGGATGAGGAGGCGGAAGTTTATACACATGAAGAGCTAAGACACAGGACGGTTCTTCATAGTTATACTGCTAATTTGCTCATGCAGTTCTAAAATTGATTGGTTCATGGCAGTTATAAGCTGATTGGTTCCTGACAGTAGAAAAAGAAATGAAAAGAAGACACCAGCAAGAGCAATTTTTATCCATATCGGGAAAACATAATTATTGTGAGCTCCTACTGCTAGTTTGTTAGTTTGTCTGTTCGATAAATCATTTCCCATTACACAAGCCACTTCATGAACAAAGGCAAAAGTAAGATCCCGTTGATTTTATTCAAAAAAATATGTTCCTACATCACCACCAGTATGGCAGCATAAATGTACAGAACTCACAACTTAATGTATGAAAAATGTTTGAGAATACATTTGAGGACATGTTACAGAAAGGATCCACTTTTATCTATTACATCTTCATTACATTGTCATTATTATCATCGGTCACAGTTTCCTGCTATCACAACATAATCAGTAAAGGATCATTAAAAAAGTCACTGGCACTCAGCTGCCAGCAATTCAATACAGTTTATCTCTGCCAACTTGAATGGCTTGTATGCCAACTGTTTATTTCACCAAGTCTGGCTGCAGGTTCCGAACCAATGCAGCACAGACCTTGATAATGTCATCTACTGCTGACATGAGTGTTATGGGAAATGTACCCTCCAGGATTTTGAAGTCCTTCAGTCGATTGTTAGCACGCTCTACGCGGATCCTCAAGTTTGCAACAGTTTTTGTTTTCTTTACTTTGTCTCTTGTCATGTGTCGCCTCCCCTATGCTGCTGGTGGTATTTCTAGTGTTGCATTCAGCAGCATCAGGTCCTCCTGGATTGGAAATCCCCTATCTGCCATTATTTTCATAACGTCATTTGGATCAACCAAATCTAAAAAGCCACAGTCCCAGGTAATGAACACATCAGAGGCTCTTCCGCCATAGGTCTTTGAAAGAAAGGAGATGTGCCCATTTGGTGTGATCCCTACAAGCAGCTTTAAAGTATTGTGTTTTTATAGTCATACCATGTGGAGGCTTGTAAGTCTAAAGATCTAGGTCTCTTAATAAATATTTCTGTACAATCAATTATGCATCTTATTCTACTACATTGTTTCTTGAACTGTGGTGGCAAGGTCTTGGAAATTGCAGCTCTACTTGGCCATACTATCAGTGGTTGTAGTGTAACAGACAGGAAGCGAACCCAAGTGTTGGCAATCTGTGAGCAAGAACAGTTTTTTCCGACCATGGGTCTTTCTTGTCAGTGGGAAATGCATAGCTGGAAAGGTTGGGGACAGTTGCATCATCAAAATCCTTTTTTTGTTCCATGTTTTTATTTGGACATGTCCCTGACTTCCTTTTTTTAAAAGTTGATACAAGAAGGTTGAAACCGCCTTGGTTGATATGTTCCATTACCGCAGCCGACCACTGCACACAACCTCATGTTGAACTCCGGCACCTTTAAAAAAGGAAGAAACATTAAAGCAAATATCAACACTTAAACACAAAATACAGCTTTAAAGCGCAATACACTTCAATGCACATTCTACATGCACCCCTCCCCTCCGCCACGTTTGCATAACTTGCAGCGACCTTGCTTGCACATTTATTAAAGTACAATTTTTCAACCTAAAGCACCAGTTTAATACTAATACGGACATCCAAGCCATTTACTGCGATTATTAGTGTACTCGCTGTTGGTTCTTAACATTTTTTTATCTTTCTAATCGAAGTGTTGGTCACAGTACGAAAGCTCCTCAGTCAGTGCAAGCGGGGCCATATCCGGACACGAGAGATCACGAGACAATGACCATATCGGCTTTCATTATTGTGAAGACACAAGGTCGTGCATTTTAGCTAACATTTTTACGGTTTATAACATACGTAGGTTAAAATTTCCTAATTATGTCACACTGGTAACCTTTACAGACAAAAACCTGGCTGTAGTGAGAATGGACAGAAATTCTAGAAGTAAGCGGCAAAGATAGATGGCATCGTGCATGGGGGAGGGATGCATGCGTTATCACTAACTATGGTAACACTTGCTTGGATACCGTCAAAAAACGTACCGTAAATTCCTCTGAAGCGAAACTGAACACGGTGTTTCAGGTACACAGGGTTTAGGACATCGTTGGAACATCAGATCCAGGCGGGTAGCTGCCGTTAACGCCGTGTAGAGGCTAAAAATCTCGACACCTGAACATTGAACCTGGACACACGCTTCCCTGTCGAACGCGACTTGCTTATCTCATTTTTTCGTTGCTAAGGAAATTCCGAGCATGCGTACTGGTAAATGCAAATAGGCTTATAGGGTAACTTGGGGTCAAAGTTCGTTGCTATGTGTTGCTAGGGGGGGCAACACCCACTTCGCGGGGGGTCTCAAGAAATGACTTACGGTCATTGAGGTGGTCTAAGTATAGTAGAAATCGGACAGGCCAGAAACGTAGACATACCTGTTAGACAGCCCAGCTCTATCATCAAACCCCAGCGTCTGCACTGCTCGCGCACTACTAATACACCAGCGTCTGCACTGCTCGCGCACTGCTTACACCAGCGTGTACACTGCTCGCGCACAACACACACCAGCGCGTACACTGCTCGCTCACTGCGTACACCAGCTTGTGCACTGCTCGCTCACCGCTCACGACCAGCGTGTACACTGCTCGCGCACTGCTTACACCAGCGTCTGCACTGCTCGCGCACTGCATACACCAGTGTACGCAATGCTCGCACACTGCCGATACACCAGCGTGTGCAATGCTCTCTCACCGCTTACACCAGCGTGTGCACTGCTCGAGCACTGCTTACACCGGCGTGTGCACTACTCACACACCGCGTACACACGTGTCGCTCTGGTCTTTCGTAATTTGCATAGTCAGAATATTTCATGAAGATTTAACCCTATTCAGACCGGCTTTTTTGCTCATCCCTGGACTGGGGGGGGGGGGGGGGCTTTTGAGGCCCGCCCCTTCTGACACCTGTAATTCTAAAAAGAAAGTGATTGATAATGCCATCCGATAAATTCGCCGACAAAGACTTGCACTCTAACGTTCAAGGCACGCGTACTACGATTTTAAACTTAAAGGTGCAGGGCAATAGGCAGTGTTTCTGTATCTACGGGACCTGAAATCGTGTGGCCGTGGCCGCGTTGGACAGGTGGCCGCTATAGACTATTATATTTCTTAATGCTTAGCTCAATTGGAAAAATCCAAGGGACCGCAAAAAGTGACCGTAACGGCGAGGTGGCCGGTATGCAAAGGTGGCCGCTAAAACAGGTTTGACTGTATTGTGTAACCTCCTCTCTACGTTGTTTTTGAGTTGTACCTACTTCACAAAACCTAAATCAGAATTTTTCACTACCGACAGCAAACCGTAGAAGCCTGACAGAAAGTGTTCTGCATCGGCGCCGCCATTTCCGTTTCCGGATCCGTCATGTCTCTGGTGTTCCTCCGGACTGATCCGGTTTCCTGGGCACAGGACCCGGATGAAGAGAAACTGCATAAGTCAGTAACCAAAAGAATCATTGACTATTTTCAGTATTGTTATGTTCATGATAATGTATTTCGGCCAAATGATGTTTTCTTTCCACTGTAGACATTATTTTGATCCCAGAAAAATACAGATATTTTGAAATCATTTAACCCTATTCAGACCGGGCTTTTTTGGTCATCCCTGACCTGTAATTCTAAAACGCATTATCGTATGGACACCAAATTTTCAGAGAATGATAAAGACATAATATCTGACGTTTATTTGACGTTCGACGCAACGGTGACGTAATATGACGTAATTATGACGTCATCAATTTGACTTGATTGGCTGGAACCGTGAAATGGGGGTATTCCCAGAAAACCTCAATGTATGCTACAAAAATGTAACAGCAAGTGCAGATAACAGAACAATAATGTTTATTACGACTTCTGTTGCCAATAGCAACATCGATTACGTCAAAATGACGTCATAAAATGACGTCATGCATATATAAGATACCAGTGGGGCTCCGCCATCTTATATCCACCTCTTTGAATTTTCAAAAATACATTTTTGGCGATAAATAATCACAAAAGACAACGGAAATAGACTGGAAACGTTCATTTAAACGTTTTTGATGAAAGTATACCAGGTAGTTACAACTTATTAGGGATAATAAGGTAGTTATTGCTGATCTTGCCATACGGTCCGCCATCTTGGATTTTGGCCACGTGACGTCATCACATTAGCATAATTTTTCATAATTAATTATGAAAGATATTCTAGATAACATAAGATTCTATTTATGTAAGCTAATAGCAGTAATATCGTAAATAAACTTAAAAAATACATTGTTAGAACCGAAATTAGCGATTTTCGTCAAAAGTGCCTGTCAACAGACGGTTGCCAAGGCAACAAGAAAAAAATGGAAAATTTTTCAAACATTCTGAAATTGTTCTCAACTAAATTTTAGGAAAACTCACCAAGTTTGGTGGCTCTAGCGTAAGCCGTTCTGGCGTTATGGGACATCAAAGTTGGCGCAGGCCTCAAAAGCCCCCCCCCCCGGTCTGAATAGGGTTAAGATCTATGAACTCTTATTATCTGTAGGAGTGAGGCATATGCGTATATTTTGGATCTGAACACTTAAAACATGAGATTTTGTGGTACGCATTTAGCAGAAACAAAGACGACATCAACCAACCCCTTAAACAACTGCTATTCATAATCAATATCATAGACGTACGTAACTACGTATGATGAATATATATGTACATTTGTATATATAGCGTTGGAATTGACTACAAAGGAGATCCAATAGACATGTGATGGCATCACGTAACATCACGTTAACTCCATACCTCATGGTAGCATAGCGACTCTGTCCCACTCATTTGCATACATATTAGAAGGGTCTCGAAAAACAACCCTGACCCGTCCCTTCTCTAGTGCCCCCCCTTAACGTATACGGTCCGTAGACACCGTACTGTACTTATGTATGTGATTACAAGACACAAAGACGAACCAGAGTGGGACATATGCTCTGTCAAAAATATCGAGAAATTTGTCCCAGAAGATCACAATGCTTACAACACGAGCCTTCTGTATCTTGCTACACACACAGTGTACTACAGTATTGTGTCAGCCGCGACTTTAAAACACCGCGACTTTAAAACACCGCGACTTTAAAACACCATTCGTTTCACTCCTACCACGAAATTATTTTTGAATCGATAGAAGCGGTTCGTTTGGTTTGGATGGATCGTCCAATGTAACCCTTTTTAACCCTTTCAAACACGGTTTACGCAACCGTGTCAAGGTGGCCGAGTGGTCTAATTATAAGGTGCTGCGTTTTGCAGGCGTGGGTTCGAACCCCACTTACAACGAAGTTTTTTCTTCGCTGTTCAACAAATCCCTTTTGATAGAAAATAGATCAATTCAAGACTTCGATGTTTAACCGCCTCTTTTCATGCGATTTTGTTTAACATATCCAGGCCTTTTTCCCAAAATACGCACCCACCGGCCGGCCTTTTTTTACAAGCTTTCTTGTTTCTATTAACACAAATTATGTTTTGTGAACATTGGAGAAAAAGCTCAGATTGCTTATACATAGCCTTCTACTCAAAACATAAAACAACAGTAATGATGACAACAACAACAACATAAATACAAAATAGATAAATACAAAATGGGTAAAAAAAGTTAATTTAGACAAGTTGGTTCTGTATCACTTAGGGGAATCTACACGTGCAATGAATGTAAGTGTGGGCAATATCAAAGCTATTACAAATATTGTTGAAGATATTTATCAGTCACGTATGTATCCAGTTACTATCGATTTTCTTCCAACAGTGACTGTTTAAAAGGTAGAGTACGTACCTCCAAATTTTCGATGTCTGACAGCACATCTTGGAGGGAGAGGTGAGAGGGCAGATGATCTACGCAAGCCTGGCCTAGTCTCGTGTTCTTTCGCGAGATCGAGACTAGGCCATTCTCTGTGACCAAGATGTGCTGTCAGACATCGAGAATTTGGAGGTACGTACTCTACCTTTAAAAAAGTCACTATTGGAAGAAAATCGATAATAACCAAAGCTATTACAGTTTTGTAAATGTGAAAGTGACATTGGCCCTTGTAGCAGTAAAGAACATAATGTTCCTGTAGGTCTACTATATCGGAGAAAGATAATAACAGAGAAATACATTCTTTGGCTGGTATAAAGTTCACAGTTTTTGAAGTACCGCGAAATTATATACCGGCGAATATAAATGATATATTATGACAGGTGTGAAGTAAAGCTATTCAAGTATTTCAGAATCACAAATTCGAATTGGAGGAAAGCGGTATTACTATCAGCTATTAAACTAATTCTGAGATGTAAATAAACTAACCTTCAGTCTGTGTATAATGTTGCCGTCTTCAGGGATGACATTATTAATAGCAATCAACACGTCGGTGTATCCGTTGTTCTGGAGTTTCATCTCGTTTGGTTGGTTCAGGACGGCTTGGGAACACCAGACGATCGCCGACAGCAGCAAAAGCCAGCGAATCGTTATCAATTTGGTCATCCTTGCACGAGAAAGCAAACACCAACGTAACGTGAAGACTTGACTTGCGATGGGCCTACGTGATGACGGGTGACGAGATGGCTTACCGTTAGGGTTGCTGATTCAAATCAAGCAGTCATCGCATTTGAAACCCTGACAGGCCACGATATTGTACCCCAGGGAAAAACATTTCACACCAAGTCCTATACTCGTCTCGGAGTGCCTAGATTCGGCTGACGACGTCCATGGGGTTGGACATTAAATGGAGGTGGGTAAGGTGACAGAGCGGTACCCCCTGCTACCCGTATATGTACACCCAGTATACCCCCTTGTGCGGCCCCACCAATCCAACATGCACCGGGAAGTCGCGCCTCCTGGCGTAATACTCTGGAACCCCACATTTACACATGCTCTGAGTACAGACAATCGCGTATTACTGGTATCAATGAACGAGAATCGCATAAACATGACTTGTACTTACGTCCCTCATTTATTAGATCCTTGTAAAGTACTACGGTATATTCTAGCGTTTGATAGACGTCGCCCTAGTTTGTCACGTCAGGATGTTTCCGAAACGTATTTTAATAAAGGGAAGGGGTCCGGGGGCCACCGAAGCGGGGTCCAGGGGCAGCGCCCCGGTGGGGAGGCCCAGGGGCACGAAGCCCCCCAGAAGCTCTTGCATTTTTATTTTATCAGTTTCTAGGGTCATATTTATGATAAACAATAAACTTTACTCGGCTCAACCGTATTCATAAACATTTGTCCTGTTTGTCATCCTAAGTTGAAGCGAAAGCCGTGCGACTTTTGTTGACGTTAGATTTCAACTCACGCTATATAACGTTGCAGTCGCCGCGTCACTGTCAGACGACCTCTAGCTCTCCAATAGGGGCTGCACGAGCAACCTCCATGGAGGAGCTCTACAG
>NC_049997.1:5234321-5237139 GCF_000003815.2 Branchiostoma floridae | reverse complement strand
AATCGGTGTTTAGGGCTCTATACAGGCGTACTGTAGACAACAAACAGACGGAGCCGATAGCTGATCAAGCAGCTCCACGGGCTATATGAATGTAAACACTTGGTTCACGTCACCATCAACAAATCGGTGTTTAGGGCTCTATACAGGGATACTGTAAACAACAAACACACGGAGCCGATAGCTGATCGAGCAGCTCCACGGGCTATATGAATGTAAACACTTGGTTCACGTCACCATCAACAAATCGGTGTTTAGGGCTCTATACAGGGATACTGTAAACAACAAACACACGGAGCCGATAGCTGATCGAGCAGCTCCACGGGCTATATGAATGTAAACACTTGGTTCACGTCACCATCAACAAATCGGTGTTTAGGGCTCTATACAGGGATACTGTAAACAACAAACACACGGAGCCGATAGCTGATCAAAAAATTGTTGCCTTTAGCAAAGTATGCGGACTTCGTCAAAACACCGGATGATGCCTGCAGCAAACGTCAATGACCCTTGATTGAGCACAGAGAGTTGGCCAGGTGTCAAATAATCTTGTGAATTCATATTGCATCATCAAGAGTAAAGTGTTTTCGTGAAAGTTATAATGGAAAAAAACCACATGTCATCGTTAAAGCAGTTATCACCCCTTGGATGTTGCTTTTGAATTTTAAATTAAGTAAGTAAGTTTTAAATCTGCGTTTGATGGACCCTTAAATTTCTGTCTTTTTCCTAATAACCACACAATTTTTTGTTTTATCGCTGTTGCTTGTTGGCTAAGTACAGACCATACAGTTTTCTGGTAGGTAAGGCCCCATTGCCACAAATAAATATTTTCTCTGTTTCTAAAATGAGTCTAATTAGAATTAGATAAAAAAAACATGTAGCTTGAAGCTATTATGGAGGTACTGTAAATGCAGAAATGTTTGCGGTGGATTAATGTTCGCGGCTTTCGCGGTGACCACTTTACCGCGAACTTAAATCCACCGCGAACATTTTTCTATTCCGGTATTAGACTGCAAACTATGGTGTTACCGCGAAATTAAAACCACCGCGCGAAAAGTCCTTTTTCCCGCTACTGCGAAATTAAATCCCCGCGAACGTAAATGCATTTACAGTATTTAACTAGAATATAGCGTTTGATGACTGCCCTATTTTTATTTAAAACATGTTCCAACATGTCGTAAACTACAACATTAGAAAGGAACATTACTGTGTTCTTTCATTTGAGTTGTAACCCAAGTGGTCTTACATGTAAAGTGAGTGACATGTGGATTGTCTAACAAAACAATGGCGTCCTCTAACGAAATAAAGTGGCATTGTAAGAGCAAATGCAAGATGAAAGCCAAGATCAGAACAGGATTTGGGGTAACATAAGATGTTCCAGACGTACCTGTTCACTAACCTTGTAGATATCGTGGGCTTGGTCAGGGTTTGGCGGGACCAAGAGCGTTGTTTTCCCGCCGGGTTCAATTACACGCTGCGGTAAGTTCTGTTCTCGGACCTCTCTACGGTGCTACCCAAAAACAACCCCCACGTGACACAACAAAACAGGTCAAAGTTTACAGCCGCAGCCAGCATAAATAACCACACCTGTGTAATCATCAAGATCTAATTATAGCTTGCTATATATGGTAGATGTTATAACGTTACTATACCTACATGGTTATACTTTACATGTTAATGGATTGTAGTATAGATTCATAATATAACAATTATCAGAACACATGCATGTTGATACAATAGTCGTTGTATCGTTATACCCGTTATCATCTCTTGGATGTTACTTTTGAAATGCACAGCACTGCCTTTGATGGACTCTTCTGTCTTTTCCTGACACAATGCTTTATTACTGTTGCTTGCTTGATTAGTACAGACCATACCATTTTCTGGTAGGTAAGGCTGTTTCTGAAATGAGTCATAGTTAGAATTAGAAAGAAAAAAACACATGTAGCTTGAAGCTATTATGGATGGATTTATCTTGACTATAGCGTTTGATGGACTATTGCTATTTATAACATGTTCAAGCACGTTGTAAACTACAGCATTAGTAAAGAGCATTATTGTGTTCTTTGATGTGAGTTGCAATCAAAGTGTTATTACATGCAAAGTGACATAGCTGAATTGCATAACAAAGGCGCAATGGCGCAATGGCGCAATGGCGCCCCCTAGCGAAATGAAGTGGCATTGTAAGAGCAAATGAAAAATAAATCCCTAGGTCAGAACAGGGTTTGGGCCAACATTTGACTGGAATGACAGTTACATGTAAAACAATCTTTAAAGATGAGATCTCATACCTTGGTGAAATATGTAGAATTTTTGTGATTTTATTATCACGTTTAATTGTCTGTTTCTTGGATGATCCGTCCTCATTGATTATGCAAAGGAAATGATCTTACTAACTGGCAGTTTTTCGTTCAACTTCTTGGAGGTACTGAACTGAGAGAATACAGACAGACGAACAGATACACCAAAAGAACACATTAATTAACATGGGGACAAACTTACGGTAGGCAAACAGTATAAATTAATGGTTCGAGTTTTGGGTACGATGGTGCACCTGTGTATTACATTTCATTTCCTTTCGGACTCTTTCAGGGGTGCCTAAGCATTTGCACGAACCCTATGAAATTGGTACGAATATTATGTGATACACACGAATCACTATGCGAAAACGCACAAATATTAAGAAATTCGTACGAATCACTATGCAAAAACGCACGAATATTATGAAATTCGCACGAATCACTATGTGATTCACACGAACCTTATGAGATTTGCACGATCCTTATGCGAAATTGCGCAACTACTGCCGGGGGCACGTGAC
>NC_049997.1:5215081-5234221 GCF_000003815.2 Branchiostoma floridae | reverse complement strand
GTGCAAATCTCATAAGGTTCGTGTGAATCACATAGTGATTCGTGCGAATTCATAATATTCGTGCGTTTTTGCATAGCGATTCGTAAGAATTTCATAATATTCGTGCGTTTCCGCATAGTGATTCGTGTGTATCGCATAATATTGGTACGAATTTCATAGGGTTCGTGCAAATGCTTAGGCACCCCTGTCTTTATTCATTTCTACATGAATTTTAATCATTAATGATATCACAGAATATAGAACTTGATAACCAAGGATTTCTCTCTAGAGCATTGTAAACTCATTGACTGTATGGTATATAGTGCCTGAATCCATTGTCCCAACATATCTATTGTCCAACCCTTCTGTTGGAACGAACTAGCTATGTTTGGTGATTTAATTGGGGTGGGGGGGGGGGGGGTTGGCTGTGTAAACGTGGAAAACCCAACTCTTGTTCTTAGTTTCAAAATTTGTGATTGTAGCATTACCTGACCTCCATATCATCCATGAAATCTTCACTTCCTTTTAAGCACTTACCAGCAAGCTTTAGATTAGTCCTCTGATCCTTCAAAATTTGAAGTTCAAATGAAGTTCAAATGATCCAACACCTAGGTCATATATCCGAAACGGAAGTGTGATGTCAGTAAAGGGTGCCTGGCAGTAGGTATCGGCCCCCGTCTCGCCTTGTGCACGGATATAAAGTCTTGAAATTTTAACATGGGGTTTGTTGTATCCAGCTTTCGTCAGTATCTAACTTTCGTAATATGCCGAATCCTGGATATCCAGGAATCGTCCTGAGCAGAAGGACGATTCCTGGATATCCAGAAATCGTCGCAAACAGGACGTTTCCTGGATAGACGACGGTGTTTATCCAGAACGTGTACGTGGGGGTGGAGCTTCCTGTTTTCGAGGGAGGAGACTATGCGGAGGGCGGGGGCATGTTGTTTTCGTCAGATAGCCGCCATCTTTGTATCTCCCCGCAAGAAGATCGTGTAGTTTATTCTGTTGATCCTGGTGTTACAGAACTTAAACGAATGTTGATAATGATACTTTGATGTTTACATGTTACTTACGTATCAGGCCCAAAATGCTTTTTGCGTAATGAATTAACAAATGGCAGTCAAAACCTCCTTGGATAAAGTTACTGTTGTTTTCCGTATAGCGACACATTCACGGTAACGTGTTAATAGCATCCAGATGGCGTCCCTTTGTCACACAAGGCCTGGTCCACATCCTGGATATCCAGGAAACGGCTTGAACAGGCTCAGGGCGAATCCTGGATATCCAGAAAACGGCTTGAACAGACTCAGGACGAATCCTGGATATCCAGGAAACGGCTTGAACAGACTCAGGACGAATCCTGGATATCCAGAAAACGGCCTGAACAGGAGGACAATTCTTGGATATCCAGAAAACGGCCTGAACGCCTGACGAAAATAAGGAATTCTCCCGCCATTTTTGATTTGCGAGCAAGCGGTCACTGTGGGTCACACACGCACCGCAATGGTATGCTGCACCGCGGGTGCCCCGTAATACTGTAAATGCAGAAATGTTCGCGGTGGATTAATGTTCGCGGTTTTCGCGGCGGCCGCTTCACCGCGAATTTAAATCCACCCTGAACATTTTTCCATAACAGTAAGAGACTACAGTGCATGGTGCTACCGCGAAATTAAAACCACCGCGAAAAGTCCATTTTCCCGCTACCGCGAAATTAAATCCCCGCGAACTTAAATCCATTTACAGTACTCTGAACGCATGTCTAAAGACAACCGTTGTCCACAACGATAGACAATAACAGTCGCACGACTATATTATGTGTTGTGTGTTTGAAGTTGTTTTTCGTGTAGCGTCACATTCTATCTACGTGCTAGTAGCATTCAGATGACGTCCTATCATGGGGAGGGCAGCGGTCACTTCCGGGTTTTAATCTCTCGCAACTTGAGTCTGTCGAGGTCTCACGAGGTCGACCCATATATGGAAACATGGGCGTGCATAATAATGTTTTCTGTACTGTCAATCACCATGGTTGACGGCACCGGAAGTACGAATCCTGGATATCTAATTTTCGTAAGGTTTTTGGACGATTCCTGGAGCCGCCGAAAACTAGATGCAACAAGGTCTCACGAGGTCGATCCAAATATGGAAACATGGGCGTGCATAATAATGTTTTCTGTCATGTCAATCACCATGATTGACGGCACCGGAAGTACGAATCCTGGAAATCTAGTTTTCGTAAGGTTTTTGGACGATTCCTGGAGCCGACGAAAAGTAGATGCAACAGGGTTTGCTTGCTGTTCGACTTAGCGATATAAAGAAAACCTGGCAAAGTAGAAATGCCGACATAAAAGCCCAAAACGTAGAAAACCAGCCGGATTCAAACCTATACTTAGAGAGTGCAGGTATCTACCCTTAGAATAGTATATGAAGAGTCTGCGAGGTGTAAATTCCATTTTTGGCTGTAATACATCCCGTGTTTTCTCAGTTAGCGCGCGTTTTTTTTTTGTGATCGTCGGCAATTTTTAAGAGTCGACCGATGTTCACTGTACACGGAAACTTGTTCAGCAACTAGTCGGTAATCTTTGAGGCCACAGAGTTTTGAGGTGTCGGGCGAGTAGAGACCGACTTCCTGATCATTGGTCGCAAATCGGATGGCGTACACCGGTTGGTCGGACGAGTTTCGCCCGACTCCATTTTGTTTGAAAATGTAGACTTAGCGAGTAATTCTGACATTGTAGCTCCTGTGGGATGGGTTCATCACACAACTCCTTCTTGTGATTATTCTACTGGCATATGTACTACACAATTCTTCGTTACTGGCATACGCCCCTGACGTTGTGGCCTTGACAAGGCACTTTAAACGATTTTGCCTTGCAATGCCAATGGAGTGACGCCCAGCAAGCCTCTTGGTTAATTTGTCAAAATTGTGCCAAGGAACACACAAATAATCGGTCCGCCAATGTGCCACCATGTATGTGCCGGCTTTTACTACCAAGAGTCGTGTTTTTTTTCACTAAATGACTACGAAAATGTCTACATGTATGTGTAATTTCTGCATGAAAGCCTTTTATGAGTTTGTGGTGTCACATGCAATAATGTCTGAATGCATGTGTAATTTCTGCATGAAAGATTTTTATGAGTTAGTGGTGTGACATGCCTGAATATGTTACCTAGGAGACGATTAAACACTTGAAGGCGCAACAAGGACATATATATGAACTTCCTGACACCGTAACATTTAGGGTAATACGTATTACAGACATACTGGATAAAATCAGTGGTTCAAAGATTAATCAGATGAATGTGCAAAATCCCACCACTTTTTGACAGTTTTCATTCTTATCTAGCTGTCGAAAATTCATAAAAGGCGGTCCAGAAAGAAGACGATGATGTCAGAAATGAAAGTAGTGCGCATGCGTACCAAGTTAACGCCCAAGTTTTGCACTCACAGTTATAAGAACGTATTATTCTTTTGTGATGAACCCTGTTGACTGTTCATCGACAAATTTGGAGTAACTCACAGAGTTTCAATGTCGAAGATGTTTAATCGCTGGGTTGGTATTTTAGTATTAGCCTGCAATTTGCTTCATCCGATTAGTCAAGCAACAGTTAAGGGTAACTCATAAATGTTTCTGTCATGTCCATTTCTTTTAATTTTAACAAACAGTAATAATCTTTCTCTTTATTAGAGAACAGAAATTAAACCTTCCTTTTTTCTAACTTTCCCTTTTTTCATCGGATTCTTTTGTCAATTTTAGAGCAGGCAAACAGACACTTGTCGGTGTGTTCGGCAACCTGTTTGTCTGACCTGCACATGACCTTCCTTTGTGAAGGAGAGGCGCGTGCACTTCCTTCTCCACCTTTTCTTGGCGCACTATGTCTCACACGGACAAGAACTGCATGACACGTGCATGCCTTTTAAAAAATATTTCTATGATATCATCATTTAATGACCCCTTGTATGAGCGTTTGTTGTCAAAATTCAAAATAACAACATGTCTATTAAGAAGAGTAGGGGTGACGTTGTGTCCTTGGCTGATAACCGGAGCCTCGGCGTGATCATGTTGTTGATTGTTTGTTTTGCACACACGGTAAACCGTCTTACGGCGTAAGATACCAGGGTTGTACCGAAGAGTAGAACCTGCATATCAGGTCAAATGTACTTCATGCACTCACATCGGAAAGGAATATCACTCTTAAAAAATGTGTTTGGTTGTTAAGCGTGATCGAGGTGTAAGACTATTCTGGAATACGGGAACCTCAGTTAACGTCCTATCCGACCCATACCCGAAACTAGGTACTCATTTACACCTAGATAAAGCGAGGAAAGTCATGTAAAGGGCATTAGATTGGTGGCATATCTTTGGATCCCTGTCGTTACTCAACATATTGGACTACTTGCTGTTGAAAAGCGTCATTTGACTTCCTCTAGGATTTTTATTTATTTTTTACAAACAGCCAGGGTTGCCCAACTAGCCAGGGGCCTATTGCCAAAGGCTAACCCTGGGAGGAAAAGTACATGTTACATATTATATACAATCACTAACATTAGCTTAGAAACAATAATAGTTACAAATTTACATCATATATTACATGACTTGTATACAGTCTGTACACGCTAAAAGTCACATATCATGAGGTAGAACAAGTTATGACATTAAGCAACAGAGAATGGATCTCCGAGGGATAACCAGGCTTTGGCTTTGAAGGAGGATAATGTGGGAGCTGTTTGTGTTTCATGTGGAAGATTGTTCCATAACTGATGATCTAGGATTATTCGCTTTCTTAAGTACCTTACAATCAATCGTGCAAATAATAATGAAAAAGTACAGCTCCTTCAAGTGGTAGGGACTGAAGACATGTAGAGGAATTGGGGGATATCAATTAGTATCTTAATATGTAAGGATCATTTTTTAACATGACTTTGTGCGGAGCACTACAATCTTCAATGAAACGGTTATGGGTATGAAGCAACGATTTAAGTGGTTTCTAACTCGGAAACAAAAAGCACCAATTCCAGTGTTGCAACTCTTCCATATCATAATTTATTGTTGTATTATGTCTCTCAACGATATACATCATGTGCGCTGACCTTGCAAAGAACGTATAAATACTAAATCTAAAAAAATAGCATGTTTCCTATGTGTTCTTTATTTTTGTATTCATCAGCAATATTCAAACGTTAGTCTTGATAATGGTCGCATGGTTTTCATGGAGCTGTTCATCCGCAGTCTCGTTAATAATTTATGATGGAGCAAAAAATACTACTCAATAATGTAAAACCAAGGCCACATGTAGTGTGTCTCACAACGACGTATGCCATGTGCGCTGACCTTGCAAAGTACATAGAAATGCTCAATTTCAAAAAAAAGAAGCTTTTTCTGATTGTTCTTTATCATTGTGGCCATTGTGTTTGTCAGAAATATACAGACGTTAGTTTTGTTAATGGTCGTGGAGCTGTTCATCCGCAGCCTCGTTAATAATTTGTGATGGAGCAAAACTACTACTCAATAATGTAAAACCAAGGCCACATACATGACTTCATGCTGAGAGAATAATTTCCAAAGCATTCAATCTTTGAAACATTTATGTTTTATTTGATTTTAACAGTTGATATTTTAAAGGGTATTTTATAGAATCTTTAGGTTCAAAACTGGAACTACAATTTTCAATGAAACATATAAGGTGCTTTGAATTTATTGAACTTTTTCATCTTCATATCATACTTTAGAAGCTCGCTACAAATAAAAGATATTCGTATATTCTGTGCCTAACAACATTGTACATATCACTTGCAAAATACATCTATGACAAGACAATTTCATCTTTATCATGTTTTGTTTCCTTCTTGTTTCCTGTCATAGAAACTTAAAGAGCATATTTATAACTATGAGTATGATGTCTTTCACAGAAGTTTTCCAAAGCTCAATTCCTTGTAATTATTTCTTTGCAGACGATGTTCATATAAAATAATAACGGCAATCACTAATCGAGCAACAATAAAACCAAATTTGCAATGCAGTTGAGCAGAAAATATATGCACAGTGTCCTGCCATTCTGAAAGTCTAAAAGTTTCTTTTTACGTGCTTTTTTTGCCATTTAACTGATCATTATTTTAAGTTGTTATTGTGTTCTTTATATTAAGTTTTTTAAAGACATGAAATAGCGTATTTGACCCCTGTTAGCTTGCAAAATTAATGTAGACTTTCTTTGACCTAGAGTGTAATTCTGACATTGTGGCTCCTGTGGTAGTATTCATACATGGTTTATCCTTCATGTGATCCTTTTTGTTCTGCGGTCCATTAATTGGTTAAAACGATTCCCACGGCTAAGACATAAAAATTTATTGAACTATTGCGTTTTTATGAAAAGCGTTTGTGTTACCTCGTTCTTGCGCAAGAGGTAGCACTATGTCATGAGAGACTCATTATCATAAAATATATTCTTGGGCAAGAGTCAGTTTTCGACAAATTCTGATGGTAAATCTAATGTATGCACGAAATTAGCGCCATTTGTCTATAAGAAGGTCAATTTAAGGACTTTATGTTACATGTATTTTTTCGTGTTACTATAGAAACTTGAAAGTAAGAACGATAATACGTTTCCTTTGTAACTTGTCTTTGAATGGCTCACTCGATGATAGCTTGAAAAGCATTGTATTATTACATTTATTTGACTAAAGATTTAAGTACAATTTGGTAGCCTTTCTACCACAAATACTTGGTAGCATTTGATTTGCCTTCAATCGGTTAGACCTTCCGTGTGGCGTATGTTACTGTTTGAGCGATGAGCTCAGGACAAACAGTCCCCGGGTTCGGTACAAGAATACGCACCTCATGTTATGACCTTGGCAAGGCATGTTAAACGATTTTGCCTTGTGTTGGAGTGACGCCCACCGAGCCTCTCGGCTAATTTGTCAAAATTGTGGCAAGGAAAAAAAAACACACGGACTCGGTCCGCCAATGTGCCGCAATGTATGTGTTAACTTTTGCTACCAAGAGTCGTGTTTTTTTTTTCATTAAATGATTGCCAAAGTGTCTACATGTATGTGTAATTTCTACATGAATGCTTTTTATGAGTTAGTGGTGTGACGTGCCTGAATGTGTTGCACAGACGATTATACACTCGAAGGCACAACAAGGACATTTCTGCCCTCACTTTGTATTTTAGAACTGTTCATGAATAGCGACAGCAATCATATAAATATTTTTTTCTGGCGAAGTTAACGGAATTTTTTACCCTTTTGGTTGGCAACATTATACCAACATCATCGAATTTTTATATTGTGTCGCTGAATTATGGCAAAAGTACCATTTTATTTGATTTGTATGTCACACACATTGAATACGATTGAAATTTGTTTTCAAATATTAGTCCAATGAATGTGCAAAATTTTACCATTTTGGCAACTTTTCATACATATCTTGCTGTCGAATATTTATGAAAGGTGGTCCATGTAAAAAAGATGATGACGTACGGAATGAAAGTAGTGCGCATGCGTACCAAGTTAACGCCCAAGTTTTGCACTCACAATTATCAGAACGTATTCTTCTTTTGTGATGAACACTGTTGACTACTCATCGACAAATTTGGAGTACCTCACAGAGTCTTAATGTCGAAGATGTTTAATCGCTGGATTGACATTTTTATAATAGTCTGCAATTTGCTTCATCAAATAAGTCAAGCATCAGGTAAGACTTCCGTCTTTTCCATTTCTTTTAATATTAACATATGGTGATTTTCTTTCTTACTTTTCAGAGGACAGAAATTGAAGTTATTGAACCTTTGAATGATTTTTCTGACCTCCCCCGTTTCCCCCTTTAAAATCAATCGTGAAAATATTGACGGAGTACAGCACCTTCAAGTGGTACTAAAGACGTGTAGGGAAATATGGGGACATCAAGTAGTATTTTATGTAAGGATTATTTTTTAACATGACTTTATGAGGAGCACAACAATCTTCAGTGAAACGGTTGTGGGTATGAATCGACAATTTAGGTCGTTTCTAACTCAAAAACAAAAAGCGTAGACACAGTCTTCTGCTTTAACCCACTGTTAAAGCTCTTCCATATCATACTTTATTGTTTATGTTTCTTTTGTATTGTGTCTCTCAACGATGTATGTCATGTGCGCTGACCTTGCAAAGAGCGTAGAAATGCTAAATCTAAACAAATAGCATGTTTCCTATGCGTTTTATATTTTGTGTTTATCAGCAATATCCAGACGTTAGTATTGTTGTTAACGGTCGCATGGTTTTCATGGAGCTGCTCATACGCAGTCTCGTTAATGATTTATGATGGAGCAAAGACTACTACTCAATAATGTAAAACCAAGGCCACATAAATGACTACATGCTGAGAGAATAATTTCTAATACATCTATTGTCGAATCATTTAGTTTCCATTTGATTATAATAGTTGATCTTTGGAAGTGTATTTTTTTAAATTTCCGTAAATAATTTCATTGGATTGGTAGATCATAGGACATAAGAGTTTTCTTTTACACTATCAGTTGAGAAAGACTGGTTGTGTGAAAAAAAACCTCTTATGTAGTGTATTTTCTAAAATCTCTATGTTCAAAACTGGAATAAAGATCCTTTGACTCTGTGCCTCCAACTACAATTTTCAATGAAACGATAAGGTGCTAAGGACTTATTTTCGTCATCGTCATATTATACTTAACTCACTACAAATGAAGAAAGAAATATGTACATTCCGTGACTAACAGCATTGTATATATCACTTTGAAAACATTCATTTGAAAATGAAATTTTATCATTTTCATTCTTTCTAGTTATTGGCATTTTGTTCAGTCGTATCTTGACGTCAGTGTTGTCATGGTTGCATCGCAACAAACATTGTGTTACAAATAAGGAATTTCTACCTTTCAAAGGAGCTGCTGTTCCGTAAACCTCCCTACTGAATAATTAATGGCTGATGCTCTAATGTATGCATGGAGCTACCTGTTAGGTCTCCGAACCAAGGACACCTCAAGGACAAGTTGGTATTGTCTCACGGTGTAACAGAAATAATAACTAGATTTAAAGATATGGAAAATTTTTCATCAAAATTTTGTCTGCGTGTTGTTTATTTGATGGTTACTTAATCAAAAAAGAACCTATTACTATATTTTCCCTACCGTTGACTTACGACAGTTACTCTTAACTGTTTGGTATGTTTTTTTTTAAAATCTTACCAAATCAATAGGAAAAGAAACAAATTCCTACAAAATTTAATTTCTTTTCAGGTACAGGTAATTAATATAGAAATGAAAGTCTTGAGAAATTTTCCTGGTGTCAGAAAAAAACAGACTGCTGGTACCTTCAAGATATAAGCTGATTGTTTAAAAAGATAGTACCCTAAAACATCCACAAAATTGTTTAGCAACATTGAGAGAAATTGATCCAAGGTTACTTTAGTTTGCAATCGCCACTACAAAACCAGAATATTCACCTTTTCTCTGGACTGATACATATCCGCCATATTGGAATTTTGTTATCTAGCCCCTGATTGCCTTGTTCCAAAGAATAAATATTTACAAACGAAACATTTAAACGAAAAGAAAACGACCCTTGTGAAGAAGGGCTGCTTGAGGCATCTTATTTGTCGAAGATAGCCATGTGTAGAACGTGCAAACAAAGTCATGTAAACGTGGGGAGGGGGGCATAGGCAATGACACTGGTGTTATGCCATGTGCACTCTATATACCGTCATATGATGTCAAAAAACATCATGATTTAGACAGACTCACTGAGAGAAATGAATAATTGGTGAGTTGAGAGAAGGGGAAATAACTGGTCTGTTACAGTGCATTGTAAATAGTTTTATCTGCTTTTTGTTTTTTAAGTGAGTGATATTCATGTGGTATCAACTATGCATTCGGCTATGTCCTAGCAAAAGCGTTGTCCTTGTAACATACCATTAAAGTGGTTTGGGACAATAGAACGTGACACACTATGCAAATAAGGTGCTTGCTCAATAACGTTTAACATGAATGATTTATTAAGTCACCTGTCATGGTACTGAAATGAACTCCCACAAACTTATACAGAAGCACTGTATACGTGAAAGGACCGTATCACTGCTTTATGCGTCAAATGAAAAATGATGTGGCTCCAGCTAGCGTAAAGAGCATATTGATAACTGTAAGTACAATGTCCTCTACACACGTTACCCAAAGCTCAATTCCTTGTGATAACCTCTTTGCAGACGATTCTTATTCAAACTAAGCAACAATCACCAATCACACTACAATAAAACAGTATTTGCAATGGAGTTGAGCAGAACATATGTGTACATCTTCCTGCTCTTTTGAAAATCTAAATTTTTTAAAGTTCTTTTTTTCTTACCTGTAATTTGTTTATTCACTTTAAGACAGACAAGGGCAATGTGGCACTGCACTTAAGGCAGTAACTTACTTGCCTACGGATTTGACCTAGGATCCCCATAGTTTGTATCACTAAATATACTTAGCCTCCCTTAGCAGTCTGTGAACGGGGCTGGTTTTTGTTCGGGGGGGGGGGGGGTCAGTTCGCCCGGGGGAAACTCCCTTCCAAAGCGAACTACCCTCCTCGGCAAACTCCCTTTCCTGGCATAAGAGAACCTAGGTGGCCAACGTTGAAAATCGCGAACTCCCCCCCCCCCCCTAACAAAAAGGAGCCCCGTTCGGAGAAACTAAAATCTAGTGTCCAGGGTAACTCACCCTCCACACAATCCGGCCGGATGTCGGGTGGGCTGCTATGAGCGAGATTTAGTCAGGCCATGATCCTGACGTTAGGAATAAAACACTATTGTTACACTACCTAGTATAAAAAAATTGTCATTCTACGCCCTTTAAGGATTGGTCGCTGCATTTAATACCTTACAATCAATAGTGCAAAAAAGGACGAAAAAATGCAGCACATTCATGTTGTAAATTATGGGTTATGAATTAGAATTTGATATATTATAATGATTATTTTCTTAACATCACCCTCTGCGGATCTAGAAGCACAACAATTTTTATTTAAGCGGTTATGGATATGAAGCGACCATGGTTTCCGGGTATTTCGTAGCATACGTTAATTGTGTGTATTGTGTCTGTGTATTGACAGTGTCTCTTGTCACGGGTGCTGGGATTGCGAAGATTGCAGAAATGCTTAGCATGAAATATGTTTTGGCTGTATTATTCAACGTTGTGGGCAATTGACAATGTTTTTGTCATAGATATACAGACGTTAGTCTTTTCAATGATTGAACGTTTTTATGAATCTGTTCATCCATAGCCTCGTTAATAATTTATGATGAAGCAAAAACCACTCCTTCATATAAATCCTAGGACATGTGAATGACAACATGATGGTGTATAATCGACGCTTAGAATTCTTTCATCAAGTTTATGTTACTTTCACCAAAATAAAATTTGCTGCCATTGTATTTTTTCATTTATGCCTGCCTACTGCCTAAGTGGCTAGGCCAGGGACTGGCCACTGGCTTCTCTCCTCTCATCGATCATGGATATTTAGCTGCTAGTACATTTAGTTATACTGTCAGGGTATTGAGTTTTTATGTGTTGACAATATAACTAATTTTCAAGGCCAGCATGCAATAACACTCATATACATCCCTTCTAGAGCTCGAGATATTCATTCCGTAAGTCACTAATAAAATGTCACTACAGATTAAAACTAAGATGCACGTATTATTCAAAACCTATAACAGGTAATGATAACTGTGTGAACTATGTATACTTGATGAAGTATCAGTAATCATTGTTGAATCATATGTCATGGTGTATTCCATCCATTTCCTCAAAACGTTTGATCCTTGTAAGTATATATTTTACAATTGGTAGTTTAACCCTATTGAGACGGGGGGGGGGGTTGAGGCCTGCGCCAACTTTGATGTCGTATAACGCCAGAACGGCTTACGCTAGAGCCACCAAATTTGGTGAGTTTTCTTAAAATATTGTTGGCAACAATTTCACGAAGATTGACCAAATTTCTATTTTTTTTCGTGTTGACAAGGCAACCGTTTGTTGACAGGCAGTTTTGCCCCCCCCCCCCCATCCAGGGATGACCAAAAAAGCCCGGTCTGAATAGGGTTAAGATGCTCCAAAACTGCAAATGATCCTTGTAAACAGAGATGCTTTCTACCACTTTCAATGATACAGATAAGCTGTTAAAGAATGTATTGATATACTTTCGACATGTTTATGCCGTACCTGACTTGTGCGCTACAGATAAAATATACAACGTAATACATATCAAATACAAAAAGAGGTCTACAAGGTTTCATTTTTTTCCTTTGTCTAGTTATTTCGCATTTTGTTCAGTCCTATATTGACGTCAGTGTTGTCATGGTTACATCGCGACAAACATTGTGGAACAAATAAGGAATTCCTGCCTTTCAAAAGAGCTGCTGTTCCGTAAACCTCCCGACTGAATAATTAATGGCTAATGCTCTAATGTATGCATGGAACTACCAGTTAGGTCTGCGAAACAAGGCCACCTCAAGGACACTTTCGAGTGACATCCATCACTATTCTTCAGTGTCACTAGAATGAAGTGATAGAATGACTCAATGCAAGTACAGCTAACTGGAAAAAGCCAGTTAAACATGCCAAAGTCACTAAGTTGTAATGTATGCAAATCTGACTCATATGCAAATCATGTTTGGATAGTTCCTACGCGAAGACAACACCATAGGAACAGTTAGCATTGTAGAGATTGGATTATTTTAAGTGCTGTTTATGTATCTAAATATCTAACCTCCATACATGAACAAAATTAGGCTTGGGGTCATTTTCTCTTACGTTGCAATGACAAGATAAAAAAAGTGGCATTGGTGTGGCACAACTGCACAACGCATCGCTCAACGAATCGTATAAAATTGGAACGAATCTTTTTAATACTTTGCGTTTTTTGTTGTCTTCCCAGTCACACTTTACATTTTGTATGATCTACCCCGTATGAAAGCGAAGGTTGGAGATATTCTATTCCGATCGTAGTTAGAGCGCAGCGCGATCGCTGTCTAGTGGAAAGATGACCTTAGCAACTGTGATGGTTTACTACTAACTAAAGAAACACACGACCCTTACGGAAAACATACGATCCATTACTAAGAAAAATAAATCCACTACTAATTTCTTGGACCATGTGAAATTAGTAAGGATCGTATGTTTTCGATAGGATAGAATGTTTACCGTAAGGACCGTATGTTCCTTAAAGCGGATAGTACGTTTTCCGCAATGATGGTAAGTCTTCCGTAAAGATTGCATGTATTCGTATGGATCGTAGTGAGTCTATTTTCCAGAAAGGATTGTATACATATATGTTTACCGCAAGGATCGTATGTTTTCTGTAAGGATCGTATGTTTTCCGTAAAGAGCGTATGTTTTCCGCAAGGATAATATGTTTACCGCAAGGTCGTATGTTTTGCAGTAAGAATTATATGTTCCTTAGTAGTTGATCGTCTGTTTCGTAAGGACCGTATGTTTTCCGTAAAGATCGTATGTTTTCCGCAACTATAGTATGTTTACCGCAAGGATGGTATGTTTTCCGTAAGAAGTATATGTTCCTTAGTAGTTCATGGTCTGTTTTTGTAAGGACCGTATGTTTTCCGTAAAGATCGTATGTTTTCCGCAAGGATAGTACGTTTTTTGCAAGGATAGCATGTTTTCCGCAAGGATCGTATGTTTTCCGTAATGATCGTATGTTTTCCATAAGGATTCGATTACTTAGGCACACCTGAACGCTACACTTGTTCTGCTAATGATAGTCATTTTGGGTCCGACTCAGGTTACAATGTCGCCCTGGGGAAGGCAGCGTTCCAATCAAGCACCTATAGCGACCCTAGGGGTGGTGCCGCCGGACTTGCTGTAGATGGGGACACGAACCCCTTCTTTGAAGAAGGTTCCTGTTCACACACTGCCTTGGAAACAACTGATCCAATCTGGAGGGTGGATCTTGGGCAATCGTATAGGATTGGGAGGTACGTCTGCTTCCACGTAGATGTTTCATTCATTAGAGTAACCAATCGTTTTGTTATCATTGCATTTGTTAGAAGGTTAAATGTTTTCGGTACACGAGTGTACAGGAGTCAGGGGTAGGAGGAACCCCTTACATCCTTCCGACGTCCTCCTGGGAGACGAAACTCCAAACAACTTGATATTTTGATATTTGATTTTTTAAAACCCTTTTCAGACGGGGGGGTGGGGGCTTTTGAGGCCTGCGCCATCTTTCATGTCGCAAAACGCCAGAACGGCTTACGCTAGAGCCACAAAATTTAGCTCATGTGGCAAAAATAAATGCCGTAGATTTGCCCACCTAGCGGCTTTCTTTGACCTATATGAACTTTTTGTTGTTTCCGTCTTTGAGTAATAGATAGATGCCATGGATAGAGATAGATAGATAGATCGATAGATAGATAGATAGATAGATAGATAGATGGCAATAGATTTATAGATAGATAGATACAACTCATGAGCCATTTGTTTGCTTTCACATTACAGAGTGATCATCTTCAAACAAGATGGAGATACACGGATAAACCACTTCAATATCCACATCGGGGATTCTGACCAGGTCAGCACGAACCCCAAGTGTGGTGGAGATGTTCTTCAAATTGACTTGGGCCAGCCGTCTCTTTCAGTCTTATGTCATGGAATGATGGGACGGTATGTCGGCATCTGCCTTCCAGGCCAATTCCGGACACTGATCTTATGTGAAGTCAAAGTATTTCAGGGTAGGTCCTCGCTAGCTACATCTGCTTTATTACCTTTGCTATGTTTTCGGTAGCGTTTGCATGCGTGCATGTATGTATTTATGTGTGTGTGTGTGTGTGTGTGTGTGTGTGTGTGTGTGGTGAAATTACCTACCCCATTCATTGAGCTTTCATGAATAAACAAAGGTTCAAATAAAGAAACAGAACAAAAATTTAACCGGAATGGTTTGATCCACTTACACCGAGAAGGACCCCTACTCTGTACGATATGCTTAACGTTGTGCCGTTAAGCTAAGGGCACAACCCGCCATACGTGCAAATACGTGCTGTCTACGTGCCCAAACGTGAGCAATCTTTTGGAAGTCTTAAGCCGTAAGTACCGCCTCCGTACAAACTCTTAGAGAATCCGACGGATTTTGGAGCACGCAGACACGCTGTAGAACTTTACGAGCATGTAGAACTGTATCTGCCATCGGGCTGTGAATTTGCCCACGACCTGACCCCCCCCCCCCACTCTCCCGCCCTTCCGCCTAGACCCATCCGCCCCTCCCCCGTACGTGCCAGTACGAGCGAAGCGCCTGCCCTGTACAGCCTGGACGTTTTCAGAAATACGTGGCGCACTTGGCCTCTAAAAAAACGCACGGACAAATTGCACATACGGCGGGTTGTACCCTTAGCTTTAGGCAAGTGGTCGTCTCAATGAGTTTAGATCCTTTCCATTATGTAGCGTGTCCAACACTGGTGTCCCCTACAAACGGTGCTGTGGTCATGAGTGGTTCCATCTACCCAGGAGACATGGCCGACTTTAGCTGTGACTCAGGATACAGTCTGGCTGGCTTTTCTACACTTACCTGTCAGGATGTTGGGACATGGAGTGGCGCATCACCAACATGCATGGGTAAGGATTTACGAAGCAATACCTATTTGTTACCTCCATGAAATGTCATGAAGGTTATATTTTCTGTAGCGTTTGTCTGTCTGTCAACAAGATAACTCATGAACGGCTGGATGGATTGGTTTCATACTTGGTGTGTTGGTGGGATGTGATGAAAGCTGAAAATGATTAGATTTTTGGCCCCCTAGCGGCTTCCCTTGGCACTGCAGCGCAACTCCCGGTTTTGCTATCTCGTGCTTCTGCCACCATTTCATCCTTACTGGTGTCCAATGGTGCGAGACTAGCTTTAAAATGTCTTCTAATTCTTTCTTTAAAGTTCTTTTCTTGTGTCCTTTCAGATATTGACGAGTGTGTCACAGCAAATGGAGGCTGCCAGCAGTTTTGCATCAACACCATGGGTAGCTTCCACTGCTCCTGTGCAACCGGTTACAATCTACTTGTGGATACATTCACCTGTAACGGTAAGGGCTTCTTATGTGTCAGAGATACATCAGCAGAGATTTATGACGCCCTTTGTAAAAACCGTACTTACAAATTAAGATATGGAGATTATTTCAGACTTATTATCTATTCATGATTATAATGTATTCTGCGTTCTTTTTGATTTGATTCCAAAAGATTAAGCTTTGTGAGTAACAAAAATGCACAGTGTGTAGTTTCTCTATCTACATCCCTCTACACCACAACATTATATATTCTCATGTAAATCTCATGAAAGCCATGCTGATAACATTTATTTACCTTATAAGGCATAAAGCACAATTTGCTTATATGAAGCCTTCTACTAAAAACATAAGCATAAAACAAGAGTTGTAAACAACATACATAAATAAATATATAAATACAAAATGGAAACAGAAAGGGAAATTTATTTAGACAAGTTGGTGCTGAGTCAATTAGGAGAACCTACCTGTGCAATGGATATAATTAGGAATAATATCAAATATATTACAGTTTTGTAAATGTGAAAGAGATGTTGATCTTTTAACAGTGAAGAGAATGATGTACTGTTGTTGAATTGAGATGACTACATAGACCTTTGATCTATCATTGAAATTCCTCTTCTTGCAGGATTTGATCCCGTGTCGCATCCTTCATGTTTGTCTACAACAAATTCCATTTCTCTAAACTGGACCAAGCCAGTCGCTGACATCAATGGTTACAGTATTTTGTACATTCCTGAAGCTGGTTAGTTTTTAAATATTATTTTCTAATAAGCATTGCTCTTCTATTTATATGATTTATATTTTTTTCTTCAGAAAATATAGAGTTTTTATCTTCTCCTTTTGGTCACATTTTTATATCACAGACAGTAAAACAACACATTGTTTTTGTTAGAACTTTACCAGCGATCCCTGATGACGTCTTTCCGGAATCGTGAGGTCACCAATGCAACCATATCCGGTTTGATCAGTGGAGTGCAGTACTCTTTCACTGTTCTTGCATTTGGACTGTGGAATGATAGCGCTAACACTAGCGTGGAATGTGTAACTGGTAATACAAAATAATAACTTTTACTATCTAAAAGTAAATTTTTCTCTCCTTATTAATTGTTCGTGAATGCTTGTGACTTCTTACACAACGCACGTTATAAATTAGCCATAAATTAATGTGGCGAAGTTCCAAACTACGTAGAACTAGCTGTTAGTCCTGCCGTTTAGTTGAAGTAATTCAGCAACTAATTTACTAGTGATTTGTATATACATGACAAAAGTTATAAAACAAGTATATATATTTTTAATTGTACTTCAAAGTCCGTATTAGATTTTGTTACACTATAGCTACGGGAAAAAGACCAATTCATTTTTTAAGTCAGTAATATACATGTATGAACGTTATTTTCGTACTGTCAAACTTGTTATTTTAAACGCAGAAATGCCACCTCTCACAAACATCAGTGTCAATCACATCAACGAAAAGTCGGCTGTTGTCCAATGGGTGAAGCCTACTGAAGCTGCGGTGATTGGCTACAGGGCTTGGCTGACGGACAAGGAAACCATGTTGACAGTTTTTACTCAGTACCTGCCCGAATCAGCGACTATGGTTACGTTCACTTCTCTAACTCCTGCCACAGAGTACGTGGTGGCGGTAACCTGTATCAGTCCGTACCTTGAGGGACCACAAGTTGAATTACTCATCGTAACAGGTAATAGTCTATGTTATAAAGTTCTTTTAACCTTACGATTTATGAAAAATAATGTTAACCCTGTCTAGTTTTCCTTCGTGTATGATTTACTGCCTCTCAATTCAAGAAAGAAAAAATACATTTGCATAATTTGAAGGCAGGTAGGTACAAGAAGCCTAGACAAAGATGCACAAAGTAAATCATAACTTAATTCTCATAAATATTATTATTGACATTATTCTAAATATTGGATTGTACATCTACATGCGGTATGTAAAATCGCTGCCTCTCAAGATCATTTAAGTACACCCCAAGTATTACATGTATAATTTTTTTTTCATACAAATAGATTTAATTCATTATATCACTTCCTATGTTCAAATTGTAGATACGGATCCTCCACGACAGCTGTTTATAGACGACATAACTTACACCAGCGTGGCTCTGTCCTGGATACCACCAGCTGCTAAGCTAACGGGTTACAAGCTGACGTACAGCGGAACAGAGTACCACAGGAAACGGCGATCTCTCAGTTCTGTCACCCTTCCTGGTAACATCAGGAACTTCTTGCTGCAAGGACTTGTTCCTGCTACTCAATACACCATCGGCTTGACGGCGGTCAGTCGGTTTGGGAGGAGTAAAGCAACAAACGTAACTGCTATCACAGGTAAATGTTGTATATCACTGCACTTGCGTCACGCTTGCGTCACCGAGGCGTTCTAAGTATACTCACCGTATGTCAGAGATAAAGAACGAATTTTCTTACTTTTTATGTATTTTGTCGTCTTCTAAGTCATACGTTTACGTATTACGCAATATCTTAATTATTGAAAAAATCGGAGAAAACAACAAAACAGTCACGCATGCAGTGACGCAAGTTTGACGCAAGTGCGGTGAGAGTGAACCGTAAGGTGCATGTACGAATGACGTGTAGAGCGCTAGCGTTTGGAATCGAAATAAAAGACAGACGTATTGACTGCGATATTTTGGATAGCCCCGATAGACTTCCTCGAACGGTACCAGACGGACATATTGATGGTCTAGACTTAAGTGTTGTTTTGGAAAGTTATGGACACTGTAGAAAGTTTGATAGGTCTGATTTATTCACGAACTCATTAAACATCGTGAGTACGCAAAAATAATTAAGCATGATAAGAATTTACCAGAAACCTTTATATTTCACGAAGCAAAAAAAAAAAAAGAAAAAAGAAATAGAACTTGATTCTCCATAAAAGCCACCAATCTACCGAAACGCCGTCACATACCTTCTTGTGCTTTGGCCAGTTATATGACCAGATCAGGTCAAAGAACTGGCCAAAGCAAATTATCTATCGGACATAGGAGAATTCTTGTACACAACCAAAATTAAACATACTTGCTTACGTTTCGGTGACACCTTCCTCAGAGCTTCTGACTGGAGTTCTGCTTCTCGCCGCTATATT
>NC_049997.1:5200228-5211626 GCF_000003815.2 Branchiostoma floridae | reverse complement strand
GAAAAATGTTGACTTAATTTTTGATATCGCCCTTTTATGAATTAAATGATAGAAAATAGTTTAGGAATAAAGGTATTAAATTGCGTATCCACAACATAGAGAAATATAGTTCACTTTCATTTACTTATTAAGAAAACAAAAAAAATGATAATTATGGAGTGATGAGAATAAAAGAAAAACTGCCATACATTGGAAAACAGATATATAAGTCTTTTCGTTAATCTATATCTGTACGATTGATATGAGAAACCCCGAGTTACATAATGATTGGTTCATATTGGTACCCCATTTTTGTTACAGTCTACCCCCTACGTTCACGGAGTTTAACATAACAGAGCTTTTCCCATTGGCGAAGTACACTATCCGGATTGCAGCCGTCAGCAAGTACGGACGTAGTGAACGAGCTGCGGTCATTGGTAGCACCGGTATGTTTCAAACACCTTTCATGAAGCGCCGTCTAGGATTAAGAAAAAATTTAAAGCGCAAGCACTGCATGATGCGCATTTCGAATGTAAAATTAAGTGCGATTGCATTTGAGTATACTTTAGCAGGTTGTAGCATATCCCTTGACAGCCTGCAACAACCAATTTGTTGTTTATATAAAAAAGTCACATTAGATGCAGCATTTTGTTTTTGGATTTAGGTCTACATATAAACAACTAAAGACAGACCCACAATAACGTATACGTTTTCAAATTCTCTTGATCCAAATTAAAAAAAAAATAAAATACGAAGAAGCTCATCGAACCTGGATCTTATTAATGAATTAATGAATTAATTTTATCACTTATCCAAGGCCTACTAATCAATCGTTATTGATGAACAGTGTTTTTTTTTTAAATTCTAGTTGACGTGGAAAGAGATCAAACACTGCCAGTTTCGGCACCGACAGTTGACACAGTTTGGAGAACAAAAACAGATACCATGCTGACAACACTAAATAGAGAAGAGCCAAAGTTTTGGATGAAAGATCTCACTACTGATTATATAGAAGGTGGAGAAATAGTATTATTGTCTAGTACATTGTTAGTCTCAAAACCGACGCATATTTGATTATGAAACTTTGCATATTTCCTAAATGTATGTCTAAAATCGACGTATTCACAGCATGAAAGCAGATGATTAAAACATATGTTGATATATGAGTCTTTGAACTGTTAAGAGGAACTACAAAATGAAACTATCGTTCAAGTTAGTGTACATAACGGATGCGTTACGCTACACATGATGAATCCTAATCATTATTTACAAATTGTGAAGAAAGGGTCGAAACCATACATTAAAGTATATATTTGAATTTTATGTTATCAAAATCAAAGGCAAATAAAAAAACCGATACAAGGAAAAAAAGTTAGTTGAAATTACTGTTTGGATGTTCCATGATCATCAATTGTATTTTGTCTAATATTTTAACAGATACAGAGCTAGAGGCGACAACGCATGCCAGCTGGAAATCAACTTTTCGGTTAGAAGACGTTTTGACAACAACAGATACTGCTAAGACAGAAGGTGACAAAAATTAATGTTGACAAACGATAGTGTGCTATAACCCAGGTCTCTTTGATTACACAATATTCGTCAAGCTAATTAATGTCAGGAAGTTATTATCAGCAAAACTGATTTAGAACCTGTTTTAAAAGCTCACGGAAAAGCTATCCGTTCACTGGTCATGGCAGAAAAGACAGACACTATACAGTATTTACAGGATCATTATATCGAGGAAATTCCCTACCTCTTTTCGACAATCACAATTAACAGTGGACCACAGTTTTACGTATCGTTCTAAGGACTGGAAACTTTTTTGATAGCGTACATGTCGGATGAGCAACAACAGCCCAAATAAAACTCACGGCTTCTAGTTTCAGAGGCAGTGTCGCTAATCCCTAGTCTATGTACGATAAAACAGGTGTATCACATGTTTTGGCCAAGATGATTAGGTTCCTAGATAGATCCTAATTGATTATTTTGAGAACATTTGATAATACCGTACTAAGTGTTATGATATTGGTCCAGCCAAAATTATGTATGTGGTCAGTATTGACGTCAAAATCTTTCTGACAGACTGTTTATGTCAAAATGATTATAAGCAAGTTTACAATTTAGAAATTAAAATAGTACATGTTGTCGTTACAGACACGGTTGCAGAAGGAAGTGACAGAATGAAGTTCACCTTACTTACAACTCCAACGACACGGCAGGGAGGTAAACATATACAGTATTTTCATTATGCATGTAGGTTTACGATGATTATCGCCAAGATATATTATGTATATGTAATTGATGCAGAGTATAAAAGATGTGTTCGTTCGAGACAACGTATATAATATGTTTTGATAAGAAAGAGAGCGTGTATGGATTAGGATGTCATAATTTTATCCACTTTCCAGTTCAAGGCAATGACAACGAGGGTTTTTCTACACCTGCCACCATGGTGTCTCCTCTCCAACAGGTAAAATCATTACATTTTCACTACATGCTTCTAAATATAAAAGAAAATGAACAAATTAAAGAACATTATATTGTTTTTTTTACGCTACAACAATATTATTGTATTATAGGACCAAAAGTGCAGTAACAGCGATATAAGGATGTGGTGTCGTACCAAACCAACTTTCAGTATTTTCTGGAACAAAATAGATAAAAAATATTATAGACTTTTGTTCTCTTTCTGTACAGCTTGAACGTCTAAATGATCTAATTAATGGAACCGGTGACGAAGGACCGTCCTTAGAAAAAGTGATTGAAATTGTTATAGCGATTGACAACATACTTCAACTCGGCACATTACCATCGTCCTCATCCGGGCTGTCTCCAGAACTGGTAGGATGTTTTTATTCATCAACACAGCACAATACAATACAGGACACAGAGGTGTTGCACTCTAGCAGTATGCTAATCTTAACATCACCTCTCAAAAAAAAGATAACTGACAAGGACAAATGAAATAACAATATCAAAACAAACAATTCACAGCTATTTACAAATAATTTGGGTTACTAGATGGTTGCAAAGTGTTTGGTATGCACAACATGTGTCTGGGTTAACTGTGCATAATACTATACTGATTCTGCTGTTTGTATGATGTGACAGGAAAGGTGAACCCCTTGATAGTAGATTGGTAGGATTGTGTAAAAAAAGGCACATTAAAAAAGATGCTCCTGATACACACAACATTAAATGGTAAACATTTCGGTTGTATCCCAGGCAGCAATGTCGATTTTGGGTAACATCAAAAATCATACATTACACAGTGAAACATTTACATACTATTAAAATAAAGCAGTAGCACATCAAATGACAAGTATTCATTTATAAAGCACTTAGCAAAAGCCTTTATTTCTCTACACCAATTTAAATTATGTAAACGTCACTAAACGTATGTTAAAGTCATTAAGCTATTGTAGTTGTGATTTAGTATTAATAAGACAATAGTTTAATTTTATCTAATTTACCCATGACATATTATATAGTTTTATTAGTACAAGACTTTGAGTAACAGATTGGAAGTTGGATATATAAAAATATGTAAAGAGGTGGGTCTTGAACTGGCTGCACTTTTAGGTTTTATTTTATTTTATTTTATTTCATTTATTTTATTTTATTTTATTTCATTTATTTTATTTTATTTAAAAAAATAATTTTGTATTATTTAACATTTAAAAATGATAAAGCAGTGACAACCAGTCATATGTGCATAAAGTGATATACATTCGCTTTACTAATGATCCCAATGTTTGTTTACTTGCCAAACAGGAGGTTGGGATAAATCTACTGAAAAAATCATCGGAACTTATAAGGTCGTCTCAAGGCGGTTCTGTAACAACAATGGAGACAACGGTTAACGGTACGTGTAGCATATGTAAATAGAATACCTACTTATCATAAATTACTTGTAATATGACTCCCACCAAACATACCGTATTCAGATATATTACACATTGAATGTTATTATCTAAAGGCGTACATTACTTGTCGTGGTGTATTTGTATAGCGCATATAGTCGACAACTTATTCATGTTCTAAAGTATGAATAAGCATGAGGCTACTAACTATTAGGTACCAGCATGATTTGGAGGGCATTTTAGATCCACCAAAATTATGCCCAAACACGACGCAATCAGATGTCAAAGATCATAACGATACCTTTTCGCCCCGTTTAGTCGTTGTCATTTTACAAATAAATCGATGAATCTTCATCTTTGTACTATATTTTTTATCATAAATCATTGGTCCTGTTTCAGCCATAGCCCACACTGTATCTAGTCTTGCTCAAAGACTGCCCGCGGGAGGTTCGACTCTTCTTGACACAACGTCCCCTCTATTTGAGATGGAAGGCATCAATTTGAACTCTGTGGACGATTCTCCAAAGCAACAACTAAAGAAAATTAAGGACCAACAATGGAAGTCTGAACAGCAGGTTGGTTTTAAACCTAAAGTTAGTTCAGTGTCATCCCAAGAGCGTTACATGACATCGTATGTTTTTGTTAGTAACGGCTGAACTGTAATTTAGTTCAGCTAGCTATACATCGTTGGTCAAAGCTGCATGAAAATCGGATCCTTTGCATATGATTTCTTGACAGCAGATATATTTTTGACATATGAAAGTACATACTTTTGTACGCTTACCAGGTTAATAATAACAGATATGACTAATTGTAAACTTGTTGACACCTATATTTATATTTGGCCTTTTTTATCCTTCTTAGATTCACAAAAAAGCTGCATTAAGCGACCCGGAAATGTTGTTATTGTCACTGTTCTGACCTGTACGTCTTATGTGTTTTGAATAATACGACTTGGACACATAGCAAAATGTCATGTAAGCTGGGACCATTCAATCTTGTATTACATATTGAAATATCATATGCAATGCGACTGAAAATAGATTCCCTTAGAGATTACAGTTCAAGCATTGTGACTACAATTTCTTCTAACATGTGTGCGTTTGTCTTCAACACACAGCTTCGTACCGCTGGATTATCCTTGATGGAAACCATTGACCGGGCGGCAAACACTCTACTAGCAATGTTGCCTAACACTGAGAACTTCTCGAAAACATTTGGAACCAAAGACACCATCGTAACTGTTGTGAGGTCCTTCACGAATGGTACAGTGGCGCTCCAAGCGGGTCAATTCAACATGTCAGCTTCTCTTACAAATTGCATTATAGATGCTGGTATAGATGCTAAGGTAAGTGACACATAGCAATTATATGGCATCAATTAATTGTTCCGCAATACCATATCATTTTATGATACTTATAATTCAATCACTTCCAACGCTGTTAATAAAATAAAAAATGTCTTTGCGGAAGTAAAAGTATAAACAAAAAACAAATTGATATCTAAAAGCTAAAATAACACTTTTATCTTGCACTTGCATTATGCTTAATTATCGATATATGAAATATAGCTTTGGCTTAAAAACTAAATAATGCTGTCGTCTTTGGTTGCTTGAAACTGATTAACTAGGCATAGCCATGCAAATCTACTGTAGAATTGCTAATGCCCAATTTTCTGTTGTAGATGGTAGTGACAGAGAAGAACCTGCTTTCCTGGAACACATCTACCCTCCAGGAAAGCGTCACCACGCCTGTGACTATGTTTTCTCCTGGACCTCAACGCTTTGACAACTGCTCTTTGCATTTAGACCTCTCTAGTCCTCTCTCTCCTGTACCTATAATTGAATTTCCAAAACGTCATGACGTCCAGAATCGTGATTTTGTCGGGACACAGTTGAAAGAGGATGATGCAGCTGATGGACAAAACAGCAGCGCGACAATGGTTTACAAAGTCTTTGACGTACCGGCTACAAACGTTGCTGTTGTGATGAATATGTCCTGGTGGGATCACGCTGCAACGTTCCGGTTTTATTTTCGCTATGGCAAAGCACCAACAAAGGAGCTGTATGACGACATAAAGATAGTGAAGGAGGAAGACGTCGCTCTCGCTTGGCATCGAGACACATACAGCTGGAGAACGTTTAGCCCAAGTATTCAGATACGGAGAGGGAAACTGTACGTCGGCATACAGAAAGAAGGTAACATATAGATACGTCGATGTAGGTTAGACATCCAGGTAATAAGATACGCCAAAAAGTAGTCACTCAAGCAATTGGATATGGTTTTGGAAACGGTCAGACGTTTCAACTGCTATCCCGCAGCTTTCGTCATTGACACTGAGGAGATCTAGTTGGGGAGGGTTCTTCAAGTAAATCTCCTTTACCTTTCAATTCACAGCTAGGATATATAAACCCTCTCCAACAAGATCTCTTCACTGTCACTGACGAAAACTGCAGGATAGCAGTTGAAACGTCTAACCGCTTCCAAAACCATATCCAGTTGCTTGAGTGACTACTTTTTGGCGTAACATATAGATATGATATTAGCAAGAATATGTATACCAATCGTGATTGTACAAGGTCATGTTCTTCCAAGATACCTAGTTATGTTTCAGCAAATGTGAATGCACTGTCATGTGGTAAACACCATAAACATGTTTCTGTTGTTTGTCGGACCGGTAATTCAGTGCTACGAATTACTACACGTCAGTAATATTATGTATCTCCGAATTTTTTGCAGAATCTAACATGCTCTTGCCCGAAGAGTTTGCACTTCAGGCATCAGCAGTGAGCTGTAGTGGTTGGGACCCTACATCTGAGAAATGGCAAGACATAGACTGTGGGGTGAGACTACTATGACATATCATCATTATTAGTGGAAATGTGCATTGTTGCCTTTTGTGGAAATGTACTCGTTTTGTACTTGTCCTATATCACTTTATTTAAATAATAGAATTTGCAGGCAAAGTTTAGGTAGAGATAGAGAGAGGTAGATGGATCGGTTACTAAATGTCGATAGAGAGAATCGCAAGATAGAAATACACACAGAGAGAGAGAGAGAGAGAGAGAGAGAAATGGAGAGAAAGACAAACTTAAGCTTCATAACAAAATCTGACTAGTTTCTTACTTTTTTTCTAAACTAGGTCCGAGTAGACCTATCTGACAGCTCCATCAGATGCAACTGCAGTTTTGCTGAGCCAAAGGCTGTTATTGCTGGCTCCTTGCAGCTTCTGCCGAACACGATTGATTTTGACGACAGGTTTCAAGATTCCGACATCCTCAGGAGCAGGAACCTTGTTTTCTACACGGTTATCATCGAGTGGGCTCTGTACTTTATATTAATAATAATACTCAACGTAGACCTTCAGCGTTTTCGAGTGAGTACATTCAAGCTTAGTTGTCACCAGCTTCGTCACATTTTGGCAAGAGCTTTATTCTCATGTTTTACCTTTCTAATAATTGTAAATTTCATTGCAAATTCTTTCCGTGGGCTAATTGTAGCTAACATGAGAGATTCAAAACAATATCACAAGTGTCTACTCTAGTCTAAAGCTAGTAAAAGTTATTTCTAGATCCTGGGTTATTGGGTTCGACTCCTTTTTCGAAGACAATGGAAGACGAAAGATCCCACCTTTTCTGTTATGTGTGGGTTTTGTGATGTTAGAAGGAGAACTATTTTCTTTTTGTCAGTGAATGTGAGGAAGTTTGGGTGGAATTTAGTGACCTTTTCAAACAGCTCTTTTCTTTCGTGATCGTAGAAAGAGCAGTCTAACATAAAATGTGTTCCGTCTTCCATCACGTTTGACGCACATTGTTTGCATGCTCTTTCACACACGGGTATCTTAATAATATGTTTTTATTTCATCAGGAAATTGTTGGAGGGCTATCAGGAGATCACGGAGAGAAAAAGTACTTACCACTGCTGTCTGTCATTCCTGCGGATAGGATGCCGGCATCATATCTTTACCAGATCACCGTTACCACAGGATCCATGTTTGCAGCTGGTACCTCGGCAAGAATCGGGTTCAAAGTGTTCGGATCAGAGAGTAAAACCGCAGCAAAGATAATAAACCCTGGAGGAGAAGTACGTCTAAGCAATTATGTCATGTTTGTCTGTTGACCAAACCGGTGCCCGATCGGGTAGTATTCGAAACGAAAACGTATGGTATAAAATACACCAAACTACACAAGAGGCAATGAGAATAGTCGTTTGAATTATTTGTGTGCACTTTGGTGTCTTTTATTTAATTTTTTTTATTCATTTTTTGCTACAAAAAGCTTCCCAGCCGGCCCTGTTTGGAAATGTGACGTAGGCCTTAGCTGATTCCACAAGAATAAAGAAAAAAACTCCAAAAATGCAATTCAAATGAAATTGTAATAGCCTAATTATAAAGCTTACTTTGAATGTGTCCCTTTTGAATAAGGTAAAAATGATCATTTTCTTATTTTTACAGACATTGCTACGAGGTGGTACTCATGAAGTCATCATGCCGTTGAAGACGTCACTTGGAGATTTGGAACTGCTGCATATCTGGCACGACAATGCAGGGGGCGGGGATGATGCTTCGTGGTTTCTCAAGGACATTATAATAAAGGATCTACAAACAGAGAAAGTGTAAGAACGAACAAATAACATAGTTCCATGTGACTAAATACTAATGTTATAAAGTCGCCAGTTTATATGTAAAAGATGCTTAGGGGTGGCGCCTATTTCCATTTCTGTAGCCCTTGGGCCACACATTTGTGCAAGCCACTACAGCAGGAGGCTGGTCCGCTGGTAGTGATGTGTGTTTAACTCCTATACTCTTTCTCATTAGTGCTGAGTGCTAAGCAGAAAAATCAGCATGTACGATTTTAGTGTCTTTGGCATGACTCGACCGGGGATCGAACTCACGACCTACCAAATGCAAGACGGACAGGCTACCCACTCTACCATTGTACTGGCATAATGTTATATGTTATTTCCTTTAACTTATTGTTGTCAAGTTGGCAAAACGTATCTTATCGTCAGAAATAATACATCATTTTTTTTTCTTTTGTAGAGTGACTTATTGTAGCAGATTATTGTGCAAACGATAAGGACACTCAGAACGCCTCCTTTTACTGTGCAATTCGTCAATCATGTCGCGGAATCACTGGGGGTGTTCACCATTTACCAAAATAAATGCATCTTAACAGCCGGCCTGTTTTCTCAGTTAGTGCAAATTTGTAATCAAACATGGCACTTTACTTAAGTCTTGACCAAGGAATCGATTTTTGCATATTTTATATATATATATTTTCAGTTATCAGTTTATTTGTTATGACTGGCTGTCGGACGTCCGAGGTGATTTTCAAGTTCAGAAAGTTCTACCTGTGGCGACCGAGGAACAATTGGGAAGCTTCAGTAGCCTGTTCCGAGAGAACACAGACGCTATCTTCTACGATCAACACTTTGGGATATCCACTATTGTGTCGCCTAAAGGTAATACACTTTGATCAGTCGATTAATGTAAATGCATTTAAGTTCGCGGGGATTTAATTTCGCGGAAGCGGGAAAGGGACTTTTCGCGGTGGATTTAAGTTCGCGGTAACACCGTAGTCTGCAGTCTAATATCATAGCAGAAAAATGTTCGCGGTGGATTTAAGTTCGCGGTGAAGTGCTCACCGCGAAAACCGCGAACATTAATCCACCGCGAACATTTCTGCATTTACAGTATGTTTTCTATTCTTGCCGTCACCTAACCCCTGTTATGACGGAATGTTTGGCCAATTTAACCCCCTCCCCCGATGAGCTTCTTGCTTGATCATCAGATCAGTCAAACACTTCTGTGTTGCTGCCCTAGATTAACTTCTCAATGTGATGTGCTTTGCTTTATTGCTATTTGCTAAAAACAAATACCAAATTTAGGTGATAAATAACCCAAACCAATAAAAATACTCTTTCGGCATCTTTACATAACACATGTGATAAGATGAACTTAAATTATGGACTATGGCCTTTTTATCATAATACTATGTAAATTGCAGAAAGATCAAGGGTCCTACAGAGACCTACCATCCTGTCTCGTGTATGAAGAAAGGAACTAAAAACATAAGTATAAATGTATTGAAATATCAACATGTTTTATTAATCTATCATATCAAGGATCGGCTTTCACCAAGTCAGAACGCCTGTCCTGTTGTTGGGCAGTCTTCAACAGCATCATGCTATCCACTGCCATGTGGTACAGAACTGAGGAGGGTTTTCCGACCAGAAACACTGTGTATGATGTCGGGTTCATGCAGATCACGCTACAAGTAGGACGGCGATTATTTTTCTTTATTCATTTGCTTTGTGACAGACAAGGACAGTTAGTAACTTATTTTGGCTGTGCGACTTGCAACGAACAGACAGATAAAAGGTAAAAGGCATCCCCATATACAGTAAATTTAGAAGTGAAACTAGTTTTAAAGTAAAGGTGGCAACGGTGTTATTACCATGGCTGTATTTGTCACCATGGTGAATGATATCAGTCTACCACACAAGTGTCACTTGTGACCTCTTAAATACATAAGTAAAAAAGAAAAACTTGTTGGCTGTGATACCATGTTTTGTCTCTTTATATCTTCTTACAACTTTTATGGTATCTGTTTCGAAAATCTAGATATCTTCTTTTGGCACCCTCTACCATTAACTTTAGAGTCTGTAGATGATGTCATCCAGGCCATAAGATATACTTGTACTGAAATAGCCATGGGATAAAGTTCTATTATACACACATGCCACGTTGGGAACACAGTAAGGAAAGTTTGAGCACGAGGACCTCAATGACTCGCACTGCATTTTAAATTTGTAACAATAATTCCTCACTTCAAAGTTATATTTGTATATCAATAATTTGTGTCTTTGTCTCACGAAAGTTGTGTCTTTTATAAACAAGGAACTGTATAACAGCCTCATGACTGCTATTATCGTGGCGCCTGTTGCCTTGGTACCGGCTAAACTGTTTCGTATGGAGAGGTCAACATCATCGACCGTGGTTCCAGGAATCACACTTACCTCCAAACATGGTATACCTTATCAATCTGATATGTAAAGAAATGAAACAACATAGAGAAGAGAACGTGTTCTATTTTCGTATTGCTAATGTCTACACACCAACTGTCCGGTGTTTTACCTTAGTATGTTGTAAGGATAGTGTAGTGATGATACGTAAAGAAGAAGTCTAGTATTTGCTCTTACATCCTTATTGTAACTGCCTTTAAAATGGTACTCAAAACGTACAATTTTGATGGAAATTGTTAACAAGATACGCCAAAAAGTAGTTATTTAAGCAACTGGCTATGGTTTTAGAAACGGTCAGACGTTTCAACTGCCATCCAGTAGTGTCACTAACGAAAGCTGCTGGATAGCAGTGGAAACGTCTGACCGTTTCCAAAACCATATCCAGTTGCTTGAGTACTTTTTGGCGTATCTTATTACCTGGATGTCTAACCTACATCGAAGTGTTAACAAGATATATTTCACTTTCGATTCATTTCCTTATTTTCTCAGGGTTTTGAAGGATCGTGTGTACCGTGGAGTAAGCATGTGGCG
>NC_049997.1:5198377-5200128 GCF_000003815.2 Branchiostoma floridae | reverse complement strand
TAACTGTCCGGTGTTTACCTTAGTATGTTGTAAGGATAGTGTAGTGATGATACGTAAAGAAGAAGTCTAGTATTTGCTCTTACATCCTTATTGTAACTGCCTTTAAAATGGTACTCAAAACGTACAATTTTGATGGAAATTGTTAACAAGATACGCCAAAAAGTAGTTATTTAAGCAACTGGCTATGGTTTTAGAAACGGTCAGACGTTTCAACTGCCATCCAGTAGTGTCACTAACGAAAGCTGCTGGATAGCAGTGGAAACGTCTGACCGTTTCCAAAACCATATCCAGTTGCTTGAGTACTTTTTGGCGTATCTTATTACCTGGATGTCTAACCTACATCGAAGTGTTAACAAGATATATTTCACTTTCGATTCATTTCCTTATTTTCTCAGGGTTTTTGAAGGATCGTGTGTACCGTTGGAGTAAGCATGTGGCGTGGTTGATAGTGGTGACGGTTTCCATCGTGTCGTCGTTCTTTGTCATAATGTACAGTCTTGACTGGGATGAACAGAAGAGCAAAGCCTGGCTCAAAACTTTCTTCTTATCATTCGGTTTGTCAAGTCTTGTCGCAGAAACAGGCCAGGTAAACTTTGTTTATGTTTTGTGTATACTTGTATACCTATATTACCGGTATAACCGTCTTTCGGCGTAACGAATCAGCTTCGCAGGCACACAGCTGGTTATATTGTTCTGAACGACTTGTCAAACTAATATTTGCACATCTGACTCCAAATGACATCCACTTGCAGGTCTGTTTTGACTTTTGTGACACTAACACCCCTTTCATAGATGTTTGTGTAGAATATGGCAGCTGTTATGCAACCTTTTTTCAAATTTCTGTCGCTCAGACATACACTAGCTGTTAATGTTTTGTACCTTGCAGACACTAAAATCCTAATGATGTCTTGATGATTATGTGCCCACAGATACTGGTGCTGGCGACTCTGTTTGCATTGATTTGTAACAAGAGAACCTCCAGCAAACAAATGATATACAATATCAATAAGAAAGAACTACAAGGGCACCTTTGGCGCAAGAGAGGTAAAACATAGTACTGTTTAGACACCTCATATACTTGTTTATTGTAGTCGTGTTTTTATATGCACTGGAGTAAATAATAATGAGAAATTTGTTGCAGTTTAACATTTATTACTGAAGTTAGTATGAAGTATAGCTTTCACCCAAAAGCTGAAACGTATTGGAAAGTTCTCAAACCAAACATGAATATCCGTTCCAAAGTCACCGCTTTCAAAGTTCTTTAGACATTGGTCGAAGTATCAAAGTGTTGCCGTAAGATTTGGATAATTCTTCATTGATATCTATTTACATATATATGCGTTACTTTTCAGTCCCACAAAAGGTGTGCCTACCTGTAGCTGCTTCTACGGGAAAAATGAAAATCAAGAATGAACAACGGAGGAAGTCCTTCCACGTGCTGAAGGAATATTTCCTTCTTTTCTTGTTTGTTGTGGTTCTGTTCTTCATCAGCCACCATGACAAAGACCCGTCTGCTTTCCAGGCCTTGCAGACATTGAGAACCACCCTACTAGAAGATTTCGATTCGGTAGGCAAACTTCTGAAACATCAACAACATATTGGTATCAAGAGTATTGTTTCGATTTCTTACTTTCTTTATATTCTTATTCTTATTATACAGATGTAATAACGAGAACTGCATAAGCTATAGCATTTTGTAAGATTTTAAGTCTCTTATAGTCCACTCGTCGGCATTATATGTTCTGTCATGA
>NC_049997.1:5187789-5198253 GCF_000003815.2 Branchiostoma floridae | reverse complement strand
TTAGTCCTCTATATCCCTCAAAGCTCATGGCAAACCCTCAAAGGTGCAACATGCATCCTCACATTTAGTTGTTGATTTTTAAATGTTAAAGATGCATTTGGGTTCTCCTTAGATCACCACTGCTGACGAGTTCTGGACATGGACTGAGGAGATCCTCCTGCCTGTTTTGTACCCGTCGTTCTGGTACAATGGGTGGAAGATGAAGTATCTGGACCGACAGTTTCCACTTTATACTGAAGCATTTAAAGTCGGTCCACCACGCCTCACTCAACTCAGGGAGGCAAAGGGTGGGATGTATAAATTCTGACTTATTTTATTTTTTACTTTGTATTTTTACTGTTAAATGTAAATTCAGGGCCTTATTGACATATTAATATAATAAGTATAGATAATTCAAGGAATAGTGACCAGTAGATAAAAATAAAATAGAAAGAAGTTGTTAACGAGTTGTTTTCGGCTGTTTTCGAGTTCCGATCGGTTGTTCATGCTTGTTTTGACATGTTTTAGGCGGTTTCGATTTGTTTTCGGTGTCTCTCGAGTTTTTTTGGGTAGGTTTTAAGTTGTTTTTGGAAGTTTTCGGTTGTTTTCGGTATTTAGTGAGACCGATTTCTGAGAGAAATTGACTTCAATAAAACGTTAGAATAAAAGAATACTTAGTATTCAAGGCGTCAAACAAACATTCTGTACCCTATGCAGATGCTCGGGAAACTGACAACTCTGACAACGGATGGGTATTTGCAACTGGGAGTGATACATCTACATGTTGGTTATTCAATCCCATCAACGTGGCATCGCACAATGCAGGATGCAATGCAAGATACTACGTAGAGCTTTCAACGGTACTAAATCTAACAATGGCACTCTTCGATGACCTTCGGAATAACAACTGGATCGACAAGTACACAAACTCTCTGGTTCTGGATTTGTCTTTGTACTATCCAGCTGCAAAGCTTTTTAGTAGTCTAAAACTTACTGTGCAGCAGGAAGACATCGGTCATCTTTCTACATCTGCAACCGTGGCAACGCACAGGCTGTTCCAGTTTGAAACTGCCTATGATTACGCCATGTTGCTTTTCTACATCATCTTCTTGTCCTTGTTTGTGGTGAATTTCATCAAGGAAGTGATCACCATTAAAAAGGAGGGGAGAAAGTTTTTCAGTTCTACCTGGAATATCTTAGCATCTGCGAGTATAGTTGGATCTGCAGCTGTTGTTTGTATCTTTGGAATAAGGTACCACTTTGCATCTGCAGCACTGAACAACTTGGTTGAGGCTACAGGTGAATGACATGATGTACATTATGTTTCATTCTAACTCATTTAGACGGATTCAAATAGTACTAAAACTTTGTTGCAGTCTGATACGTTACAAAAGAATATTTGTAATGTTAGGTATGGCTTTAGAATATTCAGCGAACTAAATGAATGTATTACAGACAATAGCGAGCACTAACTTATAGTCCCTTATGGCCTTTACAATAATAGCAGGTCTTATAATGGTCAACGAGTATTGAAGTATACATTAACTCTTGATTTGTAGGAGAACTTGGAATAGACCGGTATGTAGATCTGAGCTCCGCTTTCTGGTGGGATGACGCTTTCAAGACCGTGCTGTCCATAGTAGTATTCACCACCACACTGACGTTACTGCGAGTTGTCCGCTTCAGTAAGACCATGGCCAGTTTCATCGCCCTGCCAGGTGTCATGAAGAACGACTTGATTGGCTTCTCAATCATAAGCGCCATAGCCTTTATGGCTTTCAGCTGCTCAGGTAATATAATTCATTTTGTAATTGACGAAGCCTGAAACACTGATTTTCTTTGACAATGGTTGAAGGCACGTTGGGTGACTCGTTTTTTTTAGTGAGTAACGAAAATCTATCAGGCTGTAACATGAAATAGCACAACATGTTGAGCATTTTAAGGACAAATTAAAAATTATTGGTTTGCACGTTATGAAATGCAAGTTTAATGAGATAAGATACAGTGTTGGATCATAATCCTTTACATGTTTTCTTTGCAATATCATATTCATTTGTGACCCCCCCCCCCCTAGTGTTCATGAGTAATGTAAATAATGAGTGTTAACTGTATGTACGTAATGAGTACTTTCCCTTTGTACACAGGAATGCTGGTGTTTGGGACGCATATGAAGGCGTACAGCGATGTGTTGCATACGATACTTGAATTATTTCAGATGTTGTTGGGAAGGTAATTTTTTTTTAAATATAGAAAGTATTTACTAGTTAACTGTCTAAATCAACTTTTACTCATATGCTTTATGTCCATTCCATCTTTATTGTAGACGAATATGTTTTATTTTTGTTTATTTGCTTGCAACCTGCCTTCCCATTTACTCTAAAAAAAGAGAAATTGAGCATGTATTATATAAAATTTGTTTGTTACCGAATTCTCAAATACTGACTATATTTGAGCTGCATCTTTTATGACATCATAGTGATTGATACCAACAATAGTTTATAGATTTAGCATCAATATCACGTTAATAGATGTATTCTATTAAATATGTAATGCAGTTAACATCATTTAATCTTTTAATTTTTCTTTTAAGGTTCTTTTTTGACGAAATATTAGCCTCGAACCAATATGTCGGCCCGATCTACTTTACCTCATTTATGATACTGATCTTCATAATACTCGTCAACTTCCTTGTGACCATCATCTGTGATGCCATTGCCTCTGGTGCCTACATTGACCATGACCAGGAGCTGGCAGATTACATTTGGACGAGCTTCCAGGAACTTTTTGGCATCCACGTTCCTCCACCAGCTGCTGAAGTAACAGGTAAAATATCTAAAATTGTGTAGCTTAAAAACTGTGCCCACAGAGAATATTGACCAGAAAATGATTGTGTACCCATTTTTTCTTCACCTGAATGGTCATAGTTAAAAGAAAACTAATGTTGATTTCAAAGAACAACTGCAGAGGAAGGAACATTGCTAGACATTAAATATTGTGGACCAACATTTCATGCCCTCATTTGGAGGCATTTCCTAAATTTAGTGCTTTCATTATACATTCATTATACATATGATTTCATTATATTGGAAATTTACTTGATGCATAGATAATTAATGCGGTCCGAAATGTAAAGGAATGAATTCTATTCATTAATGTTATCAATTATTGATGTACATATGCAAACACTTGACGTTTCGGAAAGCATCTATTATCAGTGACACCTTTACCTGCAGTGCAATGTGAACCAGTTAGAAATGCCTTGCAGAAGGTGACATACAATCATCGGAAGGTTGGAAGTGACCATATGTCTTGGTTGTGAATATCGCACCAGTACCAGTGTAGAATTGCATTGTAAACCATTCTCTTTATTTCCCAGGAATTTGTGGCATTACGTACTTACATCAGGCAATATTGAAAGCTTTCTTGAAATAGTTGAACTGTAATTTCCAACACCAAAATTGGACTCACCCAAATTTTCGACTGTACAGCATCAGTCTTTGTCAAGGAATGAACAATTGAAAGCTGTATGACCGTTATACTTCACTATATACCCCTTAACGATTGTTTTCAACTCATCGTATTGTTCATTTGATTTTCAGATGAAATGGTAGAATCCAAACTGAATGCAAACTTGCAAATGATTGAAGAATCTTTAGATGAAATCTTAGATGTGACACGATGTCTTGAGGCATGCAGGAAAATATAACGACCTCCATCGACTTTTAACTACTCAATCAAGATGCTCCTTCCACACTGACATTGCTCTCCGTACAAGACCTCGTCGCCGTATACACCTGATTCGTCCGTCCCGTTCTTGAATACGCCACCCTGCTCTGGAAACCAAACAAAAACACAACGCAACTATATAGAAATGATTCAACGACGGGCAACTCGGATCATCTTGGGACTTACACCTTAACCTCTTGTACGGAGTAGTCTTGATAAGATCTAAAGTTACAAAGCATCTATGTTGTCGACGTCTATTTATTCTCTATGACTATGAGAGAAGAGAAGACCTATGCCTGGAGTTTGGAAAGAAGCTGTCTTGTGGTGCGCTCCCACGTCCACGGCACTTGTCAAGCTTGCGTTACTGCGGGGTTCGAATTCGCTCACTGCGTCACTGTTTTGTTATTTTCTCCGATTTTTTATAATTTAGATATTGCATAATAAAAGTAAAAGTATGACTTTGAAGACGACAAAGTACACAATAAGAAAGAAAATTAGTTCTTTATCTCTGAAATTCTGAGTATCTTTCGAACCCCGCAGTAACGCAAGCTTGACAAAAGTGCGGTGGGAGCGCACCTTAAGTCAAATCTGTACCACCCTTCGCTCCCATGTAGAATAGGCGAAGTAACGTGGAGAGTAGCTAGAAAAATAAAACAAATATAGACCTAATAGCAACAGCCTGATACCACATATTGTTGGCCTCTTGAACAGCAGAGTAAAGGTTTTCTTAAGAATTGATTATCGTATTATATCATGTATTGTAATCTAGGTACACATACTTATAACTTTATTAGCGAATTTTAACACCTAATAAGTAATATGTTTGTATTGTGAATCTCGTAATTCAGCCTTTTGGCCTTTAGGAGTTTCAATCAATCAATAAACGATATAAATGGAACACATGTAGATCAGAAATATGCACACCTTATGAAGGAAGATATGTTCAAATATCTTATGTCATCATCTGACCACGATATACTTGAAAAAACTTTGTAAGTTCGTCTACACATGTTTTAAGAATAAAGTAGAAGTATGTAAACTATAGCACATGTATAAATTTTCGTTTACTACCTTTTATATCAAACTGACTGCATTTAGCCCCAATGGGGTATGAAGATGTAATGATCTTCATTGTTATTGTCATTATCAATAAACTAAATTTAGTTAAAGCAACTAAGGAATATATGGTGACAGACGATAGCACTGTGTCGCATGCAAAAGGATCCAAGAAGAAGAATAAATTTCCCAGTGTAACAAATTATAAGCCTTTATAATGCTTAATTCGTATTTGTAGTCTTAAGTCATTTTCAAGAAGACTTATTTAACCGTACTAATACTTGAGAGCAAGTTTTTAAACAATGAAAATAACAGGAATAAATCATGCTTTAGACTTTCATCACTATGTCATTTTTTTGTTTTCACAGTTGTATGCAAATCTACATCATCATTTCATTCTGATTAGGATTCTAACGTATATTACGTTAACGTTACACCCTTGATTTGATTATTTGTTTCAATATCTTATATGTGTTTGTTATTTCTAAATGTAAGATAGATTGTGTCGCCTTTGATGTCACGAGGTATACAGGTATACAAGAGTAACATAGGTAAGGAAGATATTTCTGGAGCAAATTGTAAGTATGGTCCTTCGTAGATTTAAGGACACTCCCTGTGTATGCACCCCAAATATATATGGCACTCGGACCATTTCTAAACGCTAAAAATCATTCAACAGCGCGGCATCTGTAGCCTTGTTTCTGTAAGAGATCGTGCAGTACCATCACCTAGTCCTTGTAGTCCCATGTGTACACGGGAGAAAAAATGCGCACGGTTGGTTGGTTGGTTGGTTTGGTTGGTTGGTTGGTTGGTTGGTTGGTTGTACAGTTAAACTACCGTATGGCTACCGATTCAAAAACCTTGGAAAACTTCATTTCGTAGATAGCTATTTAGGTTTTTAAGACTGGAAGGTTGCTTTAATGCAAGGAACGTTAACTTGAAAACTGAACAAACGACAGATGCTACCTTTACAAGGGACAAATAAAAGAACAAAGGAACTCCAGTTCTTGTACGATGATGTCCTCTTCCGGATGAATGGCTTCCACATGCCAGTGCTGTGCACTTGTCATTTCCCAAGCATCTACAAGAACAACGTTGACCCCATGGAATATTTCTCTCATTATCAAGTCCAGCTTGTATGCCAGCCATTCCCCGGAGATTAGCTCATTACTGTGACGTGTGTTTGCGGACTTGATGACGACCAGAGTTTCAGGACTCCTGTGTAGTAAACGTTGTATTGCAGCACGGACGGCTTCCATTCTTTTTCTGTAGACCTCCACAGGGTACGAGGCAAAATGTACCCACATGGTGATACATATCACATCGTTCGGTCCTCCATCAATTTCATCGATAATGTTAGCGACGTACTTGAAGTGAAACGTCCAAGTAAAAGCAATACGACGAGGTAGTCCGTGTGAACGATAGTTTACCGTTATGTTATTAACAGTATCTCGGGCGAGCAATGGTCCAGTTTTGTGTATGGCATCAGGAATAAGTGCTTCTTTCATTTCCAAGATTCTGACCAAATGTTCCCACCACTGCCGTATGGTAGAGTCGCCAATTATGTACAAAGTTTTCCCATTCAGGCATTGCTGCCAGCCGGCCTGGTTGGAGAAATGTCTGTTCTTACAGACGAGAGAGTTCCACACGCCGATAGAAACCAGATATCTGTGGAGTGACCAGTCCCCGGACACACCGTCTGCGATTGGCCAAAGGATCTCGCCCTGTGTTAAAAAGTAAAGAATGTCAAATATAAAATCCCATACCCATGGTTCTTGTGGTGCTGGTCCTGGAATGCCGTCAGCCAATCAGATATCTCTTCTCCTTTTGTTTGAGGGAAACTTACCAACAAATCACACTGCTTTTTGACAGTACAAGGCGGCATGATTGGTCAATAGAGGGGAAGCATCTGATTGGCTGGCCAGCCGTGACGCTCTCATCACAGGTCGGTATGGCGTACAGACGACCTTCTCTGTCTTGAACAGAGCTAGTTTTTGCCGACATCCTTTACTAATGTCTTTGTAAAATGTTTCATAATGAAAGAATTTGACGTTTCTGTGTCAATAAATATACATTTCTGGTATGACCTACCAACAATGATTAAAGGCGCCCAGAGCCATTTTAGTGCATTAAAATTGGAAATATTCTAGATGAGACAATCCGTACGAAATTGCCATTTACTTCACCATACTAGCACATTTGTATCATTATTTCGTACTTTCAGCGTTTAAAGGGTCGCACAAACATGCCGAAAACGGACCCCTTTGATTTATTACATCCTACAATAAATCAGCACAGGATCGAGCCCCTAACGGTTTCCCGTCGGTAACTTTCGGTGATTATCGAACGTGTGAGGTCACCGAGCCAATTGAATCTGATTCGCCCGTTCGCAAATCGAAACCTTATTCAAACAAGTGACGACATCTCCGGAAGCGTTCGGGACTCATCGGTCATATTCGCGCGCGTTCCGAAAATTTGAAATAATGGCACGTGCAGCGCTCAGATTTTCAATGACTTCTCACCAACCAAGGACGTCTCATCTTTGCTCAATGACGGTCGATATGCAATGAGATAGTGTTATTAAACCTTACTGAAAGAAAAGAAATGACTTGAAAATTGAATTTGAAAAGACGAAAAAACTGCTCTGGGCGCCTTTAATGAAGGGAATGTGTCTTACCTTTTTTAACATTAATTTGGGATGGAGATCCAGAAATTGTCTTTTTCCGTGCACTGTTGCCCCTGTAACAGTAAACAAATCACAAAATGTAAAAAGTGACATGTAGAGTGTGCATATTAGCATTATCCTACTGGTCTTAAATTATGAGGCTGCATTAAATAAAAGGTTTTGACTTAAGATTCTCATTTTAAGTTATCAGCATTGGTTAACATTATCAGGTTGAATTATCATTAAGGGGTTAAAGTTTCTGTTTGCGCTGATTATACTACACCCTACTGGGTGTTCTTCTGATTGGTCAATTGTCTGTGACTTCTTCTGATTAGCTATATATAGATGACGGATGATTAAACATCGGTGTCCAATGAATTAAACACCGGTGTATTGATTCAACACTACATAGCTGTATGATGACAGTGCAATGTGGGCTCGCGATTTCAACCGCTTGGTTGCGGGTCACCCCTATTCCTGTCGATAAATGTGTTGGGTTTAAAGTCATACAAAGATATGAACTTTTTTCGTTAACATACCTGCCGAACAGTTTTCCACCGCTCACGTCTCTGTACCTAATTTCGCCATGGTGGCCTGGTGTGTCACAAGAGATGTTGGCGGCTTTCTCACAATACCACCAGGCGCCTGCATGCGGGTCCGAGTAGTTACAAACTGCACTGGTCTTCTTGAAGATGGCCGGGTCTACGTTACACTTGGTGTCGATCTTGTCGTTTCCCACTATGTAACGTTTTCGGAACATCACCAGGTCAATAGGATATTTTCGTTTAGTTCTTTCTATAACATCGATAGCTTGCCGTAGGAGGACCAGTTGGATTTTGATGGTGACCTCCGGATCCCCCTCCCACAACAGTCGGAACGTTGCCGTGTAAGTACCCTTCTGGTGGTCCGTTATGATACCGACTGCACCAGAACCTGCCTTCCCTTTCCTTTCACTTTGGTAAGGATGGACGCCCGAAAGAAATCGCCGATGTTTGTTACCGTGTTATTTCTTGTATCTTTGGCAGAGATGACAATGTGTAACGTATCTCCGACAGAATATTGCCTGTCGGACTCAGAAGCCAAGGAAAACTTGAGCTGTTGCAAATAAACATCAGCAGAAAATGGTTTGGTCGTTTGTAACACCGGAGAAAACGGTTTGGTCATGTTTAACACTGGGTTCTCAGTTACAGCCGAATCATTCCACCTACTTCGAAATGAAGGCATATCGTTGGAAGATTTTGCCGGAAACCATTGCATTTTCATACTCTGTTGGCTGATCCAGTGGGGGTCCTAGAAAGAAATAAAATGCATGGCGTCACCCGTTGTTCAGTGATGGACGGCCACTCTCACGAGTATGGCAAGTCTACATGTTTACAGTTGCAGTTCTACTTTGACGGGCCTTCCTCGCCTTTCTCTTCGCCTCGACGGCTGCTACCCTCTCGGTCTCGAAGGTTGTCACGGTGGTGTTGGTCAGCTGCCGCCAAGCATTGCGGTCAGAACATAGTTTCTCAAGGTTTGTTGGGTCAACATGTCCCTTCTTCAGGTAATGTTTCAAAGTGTCCTTATATCTCTTTGTTGTTCAGTAGAAGGGTAAGAGGTGGTCAAAGAGTTTGTTCCGCTGACAAAAAAGAGTTTGATATAAGTTTATAATGTACCTTGTATATGGTGTAGTACAGTAGTAATGCTGCTATACCCAGTGCAAGTACTGTACCAAACCACCTGCGCCTTCGTCCACCCTCAAGCACTTTCCTTCCACCGCTCGCCATGTCCTTGTTGGGTGAGAACAAAGATACTTTTTTTTTTCGAAAACTATTGTAGGGAGGTGCGCAATGTTTCAATCTTTTAATCTAATATCACGTTTTTCCTTTACTTTGAATAGTTGCAAAAGTACAAATAGATATAATAAAGATTCTAAATGTATGTTTGAATATCATAACGTTGGACATTAAGCCTATCTAGAAGGGTAGGGGGTGGCTAAATGTGCTTGTGCGAATTTTGACGTCGTATAACTGACGAATGGTGTGTGCAAGAACAACACAACTTTGTAACCTTTCTTTGAATATTGTCTTAAAAAATTGAGTGTTGTCATAGCAACGTGTTTCCTAAAGGCATATTTACAAAATCTACTAATTTGAGTTTAAGTATTGTGTTTCAGGGTTTTATTGCTAAAAGACACTTGATTTCCAGGATCATTAACATACTATGTAATTACATGTTACATTTATGATTAGATGTTCATAATTTATGCTTAGTTGATGACGCCATGCCCATGGGTCAAAATAAAAGATGGCGGACCATGTCACATCTTTTTTTTTCACAAAAAACCTTCATTTGAACCTTTTTAGTCCACTTCTATTGGGTTATACGTAGAAAAACAAACAGACACACACACACACTCGTACAAATAAAAGACACGATAACGAAGCTTTTTTTTCACGGAGGTAAAAAGACAGAAAACCCGGATGTTCTCGGGAGTTCTGCTACAACACCATGACAATCCAATCATTTCGAGATCTCATTATGAAATATTTACACGCAAAATATCAACCCAAGACACCGAGGCATTCTTGGCTTGAACTGTTGACGGACACCCAAACACACACCAAAGCAGGCAAAAATATAATCATTCTTGCGTAAAGGTATTGAGTGTCTGAAAAATTCTAAAATGACTGAATGGATGAAATATAGTTAGTGACATATAGAGCCTACACGTATACCGCAGTAATACCCCCCTCACATTAGGCGCGATTCGATCGGACGACGAGTCTGCGAGCTCTAAATTACGAGGAGGCATGACCCTGACGGGAAGGGGGGACTCTGCCATTTCTTTCGTCCGCATAAGGGTCAAACAAAACCATGTGCATCTCTTAGTGGCCAACTTCCTTATGGCATGGCCACATTTTATACTGGCATCGGGTAGATCAGTTTTCGGGAACGATGAATATGTTATGAAGAAAACCATACATATGATCCCAAAAAGGGGGTTGAATAGTTTAAAGGACGAACGGTGGATCGCCCGAGAGTGCCTTTCCCTTTTC
>NC_049997.1:5141880-5186034 GCF_000003815.2 Branchiostoma floridae | reverse complement strand
AAATTCTTGTTTTTTTTCTGAAATCAGGCGAAAATTAATGCGCGCGCTAATGTCATTCATAAAAAAGTGTGGCAATTAAAATTATTGCCATGGCGACGGTTTTATTCTTTATAAGTATTAAATATTGTTGTTGTTGAATGTTGTACGTATTCCATTCGCCTGGCGATGAATGTTCATAGAGCATTGCTGTCAAAAGGGGGTCTTTTGTGAGTGAAGGTGAAGTGCGAACTAATGTAAATGCTTCTCATCGATTTTACAAATCAGACCCTCATTTACAAAAATCATATTAGTTGTTCATCTTCTCTAGATAAATAACAATATGCTTAAAATATTAAGAGCAAATGTCTGTAAGAACCAAACAACAGTGCTCAGGGTCAAAAAAATCGATTTGGCTCATATTTTGCACAGTGATAGTACTTGGCCCACAACCCCTCAAAATATCTTTCCTTCCGGTCAAACTCATTGTTGCCATGGCAACAGCCCAAACAAGTTTTGAGGCCATTTTCACAGATTTTTGCATGTCAGCAACACGGAAATTGGCCAAGTTTAGGACCCGAAAACCGCCAAATGCATTAACGCAACGAAAAATGGAAAAGAATCTTGCTAGAATGATGTCTAGGCTTGTACATACCGCGAACATTTCTGCATTTACAGTAATCTCCGCAAGAGTAGGGCGTGATTATGATGCAGAAGCCACTGTTCATACCGACTTACTTTTGTTCCGTGCTACTTGGTGTACATGTCACTTCGGTGGCAATTCGGGTCGACGACCTGTTCCGACTTTTACGTCTGCCCTCTAAAGCTACCCTCAAACGCGGGGCGAAGAATGTCTTATCCTGAACTTTATTCTTTATCCAAACAAGGACTTCCGGGCCCTTGTCCCAAGAACTTTGCTAGTTTTTCTCATACGTGCAGTGACCCAGCAATGAACGTTTTGGTGTCCCGGAAGGGTAGTGAGGTCGGGTTTACGTCAATCTGGAGGGTACCGCCTATTCTGCCGGGACACGTGTTCGTCGGCCCATGCCGGCCACGGGGTGCCCTCCCATGTGACCCACGTGGTGTCTTTTGCCATGCGTCTATGGCAGAATAACTATACAGCACATTATCGTTTGTACAAAAACACCTAATGTTATGTAACAAAAGGGGAGGTAAGTTGGTCACTCATATAATTTGGATTGTATTTAGCAATATATGGTGTATAGATGTCGTGTATGCCTTCCCTTTACTTATCCGTATTGTGTGATGAATGTGATGATTTGTATAAGCTTGCCGCTTGGTAAGGTGGGTGGCCGGGGCCCTTAACGGACGCTGGGCGCTACAGGGAAAACATGAGATGGGGCATATCTTAGTTTAAAGTTATGTAAGGAGAAAGAGACATGTCATACTTTTGCGTGAGCGAGATTATCGTCGCGGTGGTTCTGCTCTGTTCTGTGAGTGTGAGTGGTTCTGTTCTAGTGATATCGATCAGTGGCGGTTTGTTTACATCTCCTTGAAGGGGGGAGGCGATCATGTGGTGCTTATTTCCTCGTGGCTCTCTCTCACGGGTGGCTCTTGTTATCAGTAACGCATTTATTCTGACCTGTCAACTAGGCCTGAACAAACACAGAAACTGCCACACCATGTGTAGGACGGTGATACCCAACTTTAATGCTCTTCAAAAATGGATCACTAGCTCTGTATCGTGGGCTGTCCTGTTTTGTCATCTTTTAGCACTACATCCTCTAATCAAAACTCATTGTGACTAGGACTTCCTCTCTTACTTTTCTGTTATTCCTTCAAAACATTTACATCTTGCCAAATTATGCCTACCAACAGTTAAGGGAAGACCAGTATAGGATCCCATACGAAATGAACCGTCAAATGCTATTAGGTGACCTTTGACCTTATAAAACACAACACGGGCGATCTCATCTCACTGACCATATCTCACCTCGAATTAAGTAACAATTATAACCGTCCACAAAGCCCCATCTGCAAGACCGAGCTGAAGTTAGCAGCCCGTTTGCCAGTGCCAGTTGTGGCACGTAGACGCCACGCAGTTGCACGTAAGGCGGGTTGTGCCCTTAGCTTTAAAATGGTCGGACCGGTCCTGCTATGTATCTCAAGTACATATTTGAGTCTACACGACATGAAGAGTGTATTCATGTTTACTGTGCTATACCTTGTGCACCACTTTGTACCACTACCACCCTAAGGTGCAGCAAGCTTTCTTTAAAAAGTATGTTTTTGTTGGGTTTTGCCCGCGTGCCTGCCTTGATCAGGCGGTCCAGGGTACGACTCATCTTCAAGATGAATGTTGGGATCGAGGCACACCTCTCGTAGCTTTCTCAGTTCGGCTTGCACCGAATCGTCCTGAGGTACAACATAGAGATAAAAGGGCAGTTTGTATCATACAGCAAAGTATCTTTAAAAAGTATGTTTCTTTACCACGAATTATAGCACGAGTAATGAAATATACATTCAAAAGCAAATAACAGTGAAGATAAATGATTCTTTCGTTCCTCCAGATGTTAAGTTATTGAAGCGTGGGAAGATGGCATTCCCTCGCCATTCATATGGTCTCATATGACAGCAGAGAAATGGATTGCTTACAGGTACGCCGCCCAGGGAATTGACCAGATAGGGGATGGGTTGAAATATCTCTGGGAACGCCTATCGTGCCAGATGTGAGAAATTAGATACGTAACAGTCACAGATGTATGACTTGCAACAATTGATAGGATCGTATAAGTGTCCATATGGCATCATTTCCGTGTCAAAATATCGTATCTAAAAACGTACCTTAATATAGCGTAAATACGTCTACGATATACGTAATTTTCGATTAAAACGATATCGTTTTACGTATATACGATATCGTCTCGGAACAAAAATATCGATATACTCCATTATACTCAGCAAAAAGCACTTTTCTAAGGTATCGTTATAAACGTACCTTAAATGATCGTCATCAGGTATACGATATCGTAATTCAGACGGTGTTTTATCATATGGTATCGTTCATTTCGTAACGCTTTCCCCCATTCAAACATGACAATGTCTCACTTGAAATTGAAATCATTGTTACCCTGTATGGCATCATTTCCGTGTCAAAAGTTCGTATGAAAAAGGTACCTTAAATAAAAAAAACTAAACGTAAATGCATCTATGATGCTTCAATTATAACACGAAGGAAAAGTCGTTTCGGTAGTACGAAAGGGGCCTTACGAACGATTCCTAATATCCCTTACTTCATCTTTAGTTTCCGTGTGAAAATATCGCATTAAGGTGCGTACCATAAACAAGCCTACAAACGTGCACGATGTTGCGATAGGGATACACAGACAAACTGCCTAAACTATATACCTGCACAGATATAAGAGAACCCAGTTTAAGTTGAGTCACGTTTACACCCCATGACGTATCTTTTTCAGGCATCCGACTGATGGGCGGAAGTTCGTCCAGCGAGGGCAGGGTTGAAGTGTACCATGACGGGCAGTGGGGGACGGTCTGTGACGACTTTTTTGACATGAACGACGCCAACGTCATCTGCCGTCAGCTGGGATACGGAGGCGCTGTGGCGACCCGACCTGAAGCAGCCTTCGGGGCGGGGTCCGACCCGATGTGGCTGGACAACCTGAACTGCGGGGGCTCCGAGACAAGCATCGAAGACTGCACCCATAACGGATGGGGCTCACATAACTGTGGGCACCATGAGGACGCTGGTGTCGTCTGCTCTGGCGGTGAGTACCACGTCCCTCTTGAAACATCGTACACGTATTTAAGCTATGCAAAGGGGACGTATGGGCATCGTTCAAAAGGCCTCTTCAGGCCTACGAAACGACGTTTTGTTCAAAGCATCGTAGACGTATTTACGTCTATTTTCGCTTCTTTAAGGTACCTTTTTCAATACAAAATTTTGACATGGAAATGATCCCATAATAAGGCCCCTTCAGGCCTACCGAAACGACGTTTTGTTCAAAGCATCGTAGACGTATTTACGTCTATTTTCGCTTCTTTAAGGTACCTTTTTCAATACGAAATTTTGACGCGGAAATGATGCCATAGTGTCCATGCATATATCTCTATGCACACTACTTCGGAGTACGGACACTTGTTTGGGGTACGGACACTTGTTTGGTGTACGGACACTTGTTTGGGGTACGGACACTTGTTTGGTGTACGGACACTTGTTTGGGGTACGGACACTTGTTTGGTGTACGGACACTTGTTTGGGGTACGGACACTTGTTTGGTGTACGGACACTTGTTTGGGGTACGGACACTTGTTTGGTGTACGGACACTTGTTTGGGGTACAGACACTTGTTTGGGGTATGGACACTTGTTTGGTGTACGGACACTTGTTTGGTGTACGGACACTTGTTTGGTGTACGGGCACTTGTTTGGGGTGCGGACACTTGTTTGGGGTACGGACACTTGTTTGGTGTACGGACACTTGTTTGGTGTACGGACACTTGTTTGGTGTACGGACACTTGTTTGGTGTACGGACACTTGTTTGGTGTACGGACACTTGTTTGGGGTGCGGACACTTGTTTGGTGTACGGACACTTGTTTGGTGTACGGACACTACATGGGAGTAGGGACACATCTTTGGGGTACGGATACTACTTGCGGGGTACGAACGCAACTTGGGGCCGCGGACACTACTTGATTGGGGGTACAGACACTTGTTTAGGGTACGGACACTACTTGGGGGGACAGACACAATTTGGGGTATGGACACTACTGTGGGGGTATGGATACTTCTTGTGGGTAAGGACACTACGTGGGTGTATGGACACAACTTGGGGATATGGATGTCAGGACCGCTGTATCAATAACATGGCGGCTATTGCATTACTAACAACTCTTAGAATAAATATAGAGAGTGTGTACTTCTTCCTTCAGTCTTTCATCTATGAAAAGAACATGACTTCTAAACCTGAGGTAGCAAGAAGCAATTGCAGGCTGTTTTAGCTTCTGAAATATAGGCTAAGTGCAAGGACATTCCACGAATTATCAGGGCGAGCTGCGTTAATATATCGCAAGTTCTTACATACGGATCGCGACACTTTATATAGGTACTTGTCTACACGTCCATCCGTCAGCCCCTTTCCGAGTCATTCCCTTTCAAAGGGATGATGCAATTGCGGATGCGCGGGTGGATTGCTTTCATCTTCGCTTCATCAATAAACAGGAAACAATTTAGTCGTTAAAACTTAGAAGTAGTTTTAATTTTTTAGCATTGTGTGCCTGTGGGAAGAGAGGCATCCTCCATTTAAATTTCCCATTTAACACATTGTCATCATTGTATTATGAATGGATGAAAAAAGGGAACAATTAAAGGAAATGTGTGTTGTTTAGGTGACAGATATCTACGTGTTTTGAAATTGACTAACTCTGGCTAAAAGTCGCACATCCATTGCAAATGGTTTGAGGTAAGTGTATGCAAGGTTGTTCGTGGTCCAACTGGCGGAGACATTATCTAGACGGTTTGTGCCCTTAGCTATAGTAATACAACCAGAGGGGTGAGTAGAACAGTTATCATTTGTCGAACCTGATTTTAGCGTAATGCAGATTTTGAAAATTTTCGAAGCTGTATTTCACAATTGGTTCGGGGCGTCAGCATGTTGTTTGGTATGTCGTTAGGTCGTACCTGTGAGATGATGCTCGTTGTTTTGTTTACACGGTAACCTTTTTAATAACAAGACAAGAGTCCGTTTTGTGTTAACAAGTAAAAAAGGAAAGAAAAACTTCATAAATAGTAGACGATGAGTCTATTGACCGAGTAATTAGACGTACGACCTCCAATGCAGGCACAGTGGTTTTGAAATAACGTCATCAACATATAATTACGAGGCAGCCACAGAGGAGTGATCAGATGGGCAAAAGAACCGTTAACAAAGTTGACCTTCACCGTCTAAATAACACCTATCCATATTCCAAATGTCATTACAATCCATCAAGAGGTTCAAAGTTATGCTGACCACAAATATCCGTAAACATAAAAAGACAGACACACACTGACACAGACATACACACATGGTGTAATGTGTGTGTGAGTTGCGCCCCTTTTCTGCGCCTGGTAAATAATACTTCCGAAAAGGGAAAGGCCCTCTCGGGGCGATCACCCGTCGTCCTTTAAACTATTCAACCCCCTATTTGGGTTCATATGTTTGGTTCTCTTCATAACATATTCATCGTTCCCGAAAACTGATCTACCCGATGCCAGTTTAAAATGTGACCATACCATAAGGAAGTTGCCCACTAAGAGATGCACATGGTTTTGTTTGTCCTTATTTTTATCGTGGGTAGGTCAGTGGGTACTAGTAATCTGGAAGCGAATGTAAAAATTAAAAAAAAAAGACAAATCGTAACGTTTTAAACTCCCCGATTTTAGGTTTGCTATGCAAATCGCCATCCTACTATCATTTCAAACCCACCAATTCAGCATACAGTGATGTGGCGGTAAGGGAGTTTGAAACATTTTTCGTACGGTCTTGCCTTTCCACACCTGCTCGAAGCTTACCGCTTCGCGTGCCCGTGTCTATTCGTCTGACAGACAGACGTACAGATTTTGTTTTAGGGATTCGCTTGGAAATAAAAAATCAACTCCCTTCTGGACAATTAACGTTGACCTCACAAACACTGACTCTGATGTACCTTGGCTGTACCAACGTAAGCTTTTGCTTCTGGTGTTTTGTTTTGCAACCTTACTGGTAACGAGAAAATAACTCGTGTTCGCCATAGTGGGAAAATTCTGGGCCGGTGGTTGTGGAAATTGGATCCGCCCTCCACTAGAGGCGCTAGGGCGGTGTTTTTGCCTGCGTGAGCCGGACAAACACTAGATTGGATTAGAAACAGGCAGGGGAAACGTGAGACTGTCGCCCAGACTCGGACTTTGCCCCGACAAGGCGCGGGAAGACTCCCAAAGGGGAAAACTGGCCGAATTCCTGACACGCCTGAATGGCGAAGGGACAGGGGGGACTTAACCCCCCTTAAGCCTTGAACAGCCGAGTCTATAGTAGTGGGGTCATCCATAAGAGAAGAGTTTCGCTCATCAGAAACATTATGCCTTAGCATTTTCGGCTAAACATAATGAAAATCAGAGTGCACCGTGCTGTCTTCGACGGAGTCGGTGCACCGGTGGCGCCGTGATAAACAGAACGTGCAATACTGTCACCCACAGAGCGCCCAAATAATAGTGGATCTTTGGGCCCCGCAGGGGATCAAAGTTGTTAATTGGATGCAGTCGCTCCCAGGGTCTAACCTACATGAGGGATCCCCACTCACTCCCGCCATCAGATCTTAGGGAGCAGGCTGCATCACAGAGTCTCTTCGATTTTTTCTCCGTCCCCTCTGTTCTTCGATTCCTTTCCTTCTTCAACCTTAGTCATGGGGAGGACTCCGGAAAGAGTGAAGAAGTGCTCCGATTGTGGGAGAACCGCTGTCCTGTCACAAGGCCGCCCAATACGGCAAGCACTATCAGGGGATTTCCAAGGATCCGCCGGCGGAGAAGCAGCACACCGAGCTCGTGGACCCCAGTCCGCAGTCTGTGATGGCCGTCCTGGAACATGGCAAGGCCGAGTTGGAGAAGGCCATGTAGCGGAAGCACAGCTTAAGAAAGAGGTTGCAGCTCTGGAGAAGAAACTAGGGGCTCTGTAGTCAGGCGATCCTACCCCCGCGTCAGGCGAGACGAAGCAGCCCGGCGCTAAAGGCTGCCTTACCACACAGACCACCACGGACGGTGTCGGCAAGGGCGGTCCGTCAGCAGAGGAGGCGGCTACGCTCGGCGCGGCTCTCCACCTGGGCCCCGGTGACCTGACATTAGACCACCTACGCCTGAACAGGGACCTCGCCTGGCGCCGGTGTAATTTTTCCAGCTACTACTATATCTACGCGACTCAACCTCTGCTTGTAGAGTAGCCCCGGAAGACAAAAAGACGTAGACTCAAGCCATCACGAAAGGTAAGGCGAAGATTTTGACACCTAAAAAGTTTGTGTTCAACTGTGAGTCCGCGGACGGCACAATGTACGCCAACCTCCGCCAGAGGAGTTTGTCCACGGCACACTCGAAAATAGTTCAGAAAGGAACAATAACGGCTGCACCAGGGAACATGAAATAGTCTATTCTCTAGGACACATTCTGGGCCACCTTTCTGCCAAGTGGCGTTTCACAACTCTTTCCCAGTCTGAACTGAAAAGCCACGAGCCGTCAGCAGCGCGTCGTTTGTGGCGCTCCACCTCAGAAACGTTGTATTTTTAGCCTCCTTCGAAGACTGACGACTGGCTTTTAATTAGGGGGGGGGGGGGTCACAATTTTCAACATTGGCTAGGGTTCTCGAATGCAGGAGAGGGGGTTTGCTGAGGAAGGGAGTTATTGCCTAACAAAAGGCTTGTGGAGCAATGTCAAACTCCCTTCCTCACAAGCACTTTGATATCCTGCTTTGTGCCAACATGGCATTACTTGAAAGCATTAAACACTTCTTTTTTACAGCACTGGTGTGGCAAGTATTTGTATTGAATACACAGCCGCAGTCGAGCTTTCATGGATGCAGAAATATACTTAATTTCTTGTAAATGCAATTGTGAAGTGATGGTATCAATGTAGTATGGAAATGAATCAATACAAAGACAGAGAGTGAGTACACTTAAGAGTTAGAATCGTTTCATGCATGCAGTATTTCAAGTTTTCACTTGATGTAACAGATCTTTATTTGCACGTAAAATGTAGTCTGTGGCGTCTTTATTAGTCACGTAACGTATGCTGTTGTTTCGGTAGCGTGTGTCTGTTGTGTATGTGTACAGTGTGACTCAAGGAAGTGTGGCTGGATCTTTGATATATGGCATGCAGAACGTGTACGAACACAGTCGAAATGCAACAGGGCGCGCACAATACATATACATAGTAACAAGAAATGTAACATGAAGAATGCCCATGATATCGCTTGGGTGTCACTTGGTACCATGGTACCGTAAACAGACACATATTGAGTACTGTATGTACTCTGTCTTTAGCTACTTTACCGAAATGTTGGTCGGGTCGAAGCAGTGCCTATTCACGGGCCTGATCCCGCTACTCGGATCGACACGGGGACTTTTACCTGCGTTGTTTCCAACCTGGGACGGTGTGTTCTGGGCTATCGGGGTAACCATATCGATGCCGAACTTAGCGAGTCGCCCGATCGCCATAGCACATCACGCCAGCCGGTCCGAGCTCAAGCGGTCCGCCAACCCAGCCTACAGGAAGCTCGGTAGAGGTGGAGCGCCACAAACGATGCGCTGCTGACGGCTCGTGGCTTTTCAGTTCAGACTGGGAAAGAGTTGTGAAACGCCACTTGACAGAAAGGTGGCCCAGAATGTGTTCTAGAGAATAGACTATTTCATGTCCCTCGGCGCAGCCGTTACTGTTCCGTTTATGAACGATTTTCGTGTCGACTACGCGCAATTCGGGTTGACGGCGGCCATTGGGGGTAAAGAGGATGGGCGGGGGAACAGCGGAATTACACCGGGGGAAAGATGAAGGACAGGGGCACAGATGAAGTACAGCGGGGGTCAAGGGGAAGTCCGGGGGAAAAGGTGAACGGGTAGGGGGGAAGCTGAAGGAGTTAGGTGGGGGTGCTGATTGTAATTATTTCACTTCCTACCCATTCTAACGGACAGAAATTGTTGAATTTTTACGGATCATGATGGACTAATTAGTTGTCTTAATTTCTACCTTGCATTGCGGAATCAATTAATTGTTCATTTCTTACCGTTCATTGTCGACTGAAGACTGAATGACTATACAACATAAGATATTTTGCAACAGTTTATTCATACCCTTTTCTTTCTATATGCGACTCGAGGGTTGGCCAAATCCATCGATACGGTCAAGAGGACAGTTTGAGGGACCGGGGTCGGCTAGCAATGTGGCACTACGGCAGGCTGGCTAAAAAGGCCGCAAGGCACCTTGGGTGACCGGTGTCAGTTGGCAACATAAGAGGGTCTGCATAATCTCCAAGCAGATCTTGCTGTGGCAAATGGGAAGGAGTTTAGCCGGCAGAGGAGTTATTGGCCATCTGCTTGGAGATTAGGTCTGCATGCTCTTTCACGTAAGGCGTAGGCAGCCTATTTTATTTCCCGTAATTCGTAGGGAAAACCATCTTATCTACGTAAATCGTAGTGAGGTGACGAAATTTAGCGTAATTGGCTTCCTTAATTTAGCGTAATATGTAGGGGGTTCTCCTGAATTCAGCGTAAATCGTTGTCAGGACCCCCCATACTGACCCTCACATAACACTGGCCTCAACCAGGTAATCTCGAACCAGATCCACGGTGCGTTATGTATAGTATCAAACTCCCGACGTAAACTAAACCAAAAGCTCCTTGACTAAACTGTTTATTATATAATAACTTTCTTATATCTGCTTTGATATGCTGGTCCCCCACATCTGCTTGGTGATGCTTGCCCCTAATATCTACTTGGAGATGCTGGAATGCCAACTGCCCTACCTACATCTGCTTGAAGATGCTAGCCTCTGCTCTGTAACCTATGACCCTGGCTTTAGGGATGTACTAAACAGACAAAGTCAAGGGGGAGCTGAAAGACTTTTAAATTTGAAACATAAAAATGAGTGTTCGATCCAAACAAAGAGAACATTTTTTATACAAATGAAATATATATTTCATCCTAAACAGTAACATTAAAACCTGCTTAGTGTTAACTAATAATTTTCGAAATGATTTCTTTTGCCCCTCCATATTTCCTTTTTTGAACTACTCCAGCCATTTAGGCGGGAAATCCAGGAAAAGCTGAGTGTGGTGTCGTCTTTTGTCTGTGACAAAAATGCCGAAAAGGTACAATATTCTCATTATTTCTTACAATATTTCGATGTAGAACCAATAATGACATGTCCTAGATACCAGAAAAACATTATAGAGCTATGTCTGTGGATATTTTACCTCAGAAATTCGTCAAAGTTTACGGATTGCTGTCACAGAGTTTCGGGGAAGGGGAGGGGGGCAAGGCCAAGAAAAGTTTTGGGTGCTCGAATTACACATGCCAAGTGTGCGTTTTTGGCCGAGGCTATTGACAGGATAATAATATTTTTTTCATGCAGTATTAATAGTATGCTCCTGTCAGTAATCTATTTTGTTATGTGACAAGATGATCTTGGTAAATCTACTAGAGTAAGTGTGAACTTTTTGGAATATATGCATCAGGTTACTGTTTTGCAAGGGGGGAATTGTAAGTACACATCCACAATATAAGAAGTCTTGCAAGTTCATGCCCAAGGGCTAATTGCAAGTACATTGTATAAACATAAGTGATATACAATCGATAATGAACAGTTGTAAACAACATTCTACTCTTAGTCTAAGGCCATACCATTTTAATTGATTGGTTCACGGATTTGCTCGCTCCTATTTTTTGGAGAATAAAAAGAAATACTACTCAGCAAATTTTCACCATTAATGAAACCATTCACCAACTTTCTGGTGTAGCAAATTAGCCTATATATTATAAGCTCCTTAAATGTGGGTGTTATTATTATTGCAGTTATATTTTTCATTCATGAAGAAGGACAAACATAAAAACTGACACCACTTTTGTAATTTTCAACGAACAGGTGCTGTTACTGTACAGTAATAGTGTTTTTGTACTTTTTTCAAGCTGAAAACTTTTGATTCTTTCAACTTTGTGTTTTGGATTAGCCCTTATCTTTACCCCAACCATTTTACAATTTTTTTTTCCGCCCTGTCGCTCCATATTTTTTATGAAAAAATCCGTGAAATTAAACCAAGAAATTAAATTGGTGTGGCCTAATACTAGTGTTGGCTATTTCTAATACATACCAGATTACTAAATGTTTTACTGGTGCATTTTGCATTGAAACGCATGTTCCCTTGGCATGACATTTTGTACGACATGGTGTATTCTGCACCAGCTTCGGTCACAGGTCTTCCTTGGGTCAGATCACCGTTTGGCCGTCATCCATTCCTACTTGTCAGCTGTTGTCAGTCTGGTATGTTATGTGGATAGGGAAAACACCATGTTTTAATTACTAATGTAATACTTATATTTTATTGGTACTAGCCTAGGTGTGGGTACCATACATACATGACCACACATACACATACATACATAGTCATACTCTTATTGAGTTGTAGCACTTACAAAGTTTCGCTTCCAGTGTGATCTATCACTCATCATTACAGATAGGTCCCTATCACATAGTCCAGTCTCTAATTCAATACAGTTCTTTAGTGTATGGACGACCTCTTCTCCTTTTTGCTTCTGGGGCCAAAGGAGCAATTTACCGGCTGGTTCTCTGTGTAGAGTAACATGTCCAGCAAGGCTTAGCCAGCGTCACCTGACTTCAGTAGAGATACAGTAGGTGAAAGAGTCCCATACAGTTCTTTGTTTTTTGTCTGATCTCACCTAGGTTTGTTGTATACAACACGTAGCATCCTTGTGAAGGGGTGGATACCAGTAGGGTACAAACTGTTTTTTCTTGCTGGACTGGTTTGAAAATATAGGACCTGAAAAAAGTGGGCCGGACTTCAGACTGAATAGATAATGACCACAATATGTCGACACATTTTATCACCTGACCAGGACCTGATTCCCTCTGGACCTGAACTTTACTCCTACCTGTATCTGCATTTTCTGTACCAGAACCCACCTGTAGTACTAGTAGTAATATGTACTTCTTTTTACATGTCTAAAAAGACTTATTTGTTGGCTTTTGTAGCCTATGCCAAATTTTATGTGGCATAAATGCCTGAATGGCTTCTGCCACTAAACTTCCAGGTGATTTTTCCTAAAGTCTCTAGATGGCAAAGAAATTGATAGTATACATGAAAGTTCATGGTTTTTAGTGTTGCTGTAGTAACTACTAAATAGTTTCAGAAAGGCATTTTTTACAGTCTCAGGTTTTGGTTTCAACAATGTAGTTTCCAGATTTTGTTGCTTAAGTTTCACTTGATCTAAGTTAACAGAGGCAACTTGCATTGCTTACGTGAAGATAGGATACTCCACCAAACTGACTCCTTTGTAGAAAGTTATTTTGAGCATCGCCCATTCACAAACAATTAGGTCCAGGACCTGAAATGGTCCTGAACTGGACCTGTACCTGAATTTAAAAAAAATGCACACTGAGAAGGTCTTTGCCTGTAGGAGTGAATGAAAGCTTAGAGTCACTCTAAGCTGTCATTCACTCCTACAGGCAAAGACCTTTCCTGTTATTGACAAGTGTGGTAGGTTCCTTTTATGTGCCACAGATGTGGCTCTCTATAAACACAGGACCTCCATGTAAAGTCTAATCCAGAGAATGTCCACAACAGAACCTAGGTACTCATTTGTCATCCTGGTGAAGTGAAGAAATTTTATTGATTAAGTGCCCTTCACAAATGCACAACATCAGGGCATGTCAGGTTTTCAACCAATAACCTCTTGATTCAGGGCCAAACACTTGTAAACCTTTACTTTTTAGGTCACATGACAGCAACCTTCAACTAGTGTATTTAATTTTCCATGGGCTTTAATTTGTGCCTTTTTATTGTCTGATACACAAATAGTGCCTTATTGTCAACCAATTGTTATTTGCAGAAAACAATTTGGTTTGATTATGTTCGTGCACCATATTTAAAGCAAATTAATAAGTTGGGTTGGGGTTTTGTGCGCGTTAAAAATTTGTGCGTTAAAACTTGCGCGTTAAAAATCTGTGCTTTAAAATATGCAAATTAGCTGATTCCCTTCGGGGTTCGAAAACTTTTTGCAGTTTTAAACTTAAATGCTTAAAAAAGATGACACAAAATGGAATTAAGTATCATATTGTTGCATTCTAGAGTACAATATCCCTTTCTGTAAATATTCCAGGAGTTCTAAAGTGATTTTTAAATGTTCATTTTAAACGCACAAGAGAGGTTGAAATTTGCATGTGAAACAATCTGCTTGAGAAAAGCCTCAAGCTGTTATATTTTACAATACAAAGCTTCAAATTTGTAATATTTCCATGTATTTGTGTCAAATTCACAAGATTTTGAAATATTCTGGATATGCAAATTAACCTATTCCCAAGGGATCTTAAAATCGGGGGCTTTTTCAAAACAAAAATTCATGTAATGGATGGAAAGTCATATGATGAGGGTACATTTTTCTGCCTAAGAATTAATCACAGCACATTTTCTGACATATTTCAAGAAATTTATTTTTTAACACGCAAATGTTTAACGCGCGTGCAGATTTTTAACGCGCAGAAAACCTGTTCCCAATAAGTTTTTGCATAGATGGTCCAGGAGCAGTAATTGTTTACCACACAAAGGTCAACAAAACTTACCTTCTCTTGAACTATGTGTACTTCTATGGGTGGGTACATTGTACCTGTACAGAAAATTCAGGTATAGGTATGGACTGGGCCTAGAGGATTAGGTCCAGGTCTGGACCTGAACATTGACCTACTACTAGTACTAGTATAATTGTTTGTGGATGGACAATACTCAAAACAATGGTCCATATTGCTACAAAGGAGTTGGTTTGGTGGAGTATTCTACCTTCACGGAAACAACACTAACTGCCTCTGTTAAGTTAGACCAAGTTTGTGGAAATTTTATAAAAATGACTATCAACTCTACTCTACTTTGCTCTTGTTATTTTCTTAGAGTTAGACCAATAAGCCTCAAAACATGTGAACACCTTTCCCCATAGTTTTATTTGTTTTATTGTAACTGGTTCCTGTACTATCATTCTAAAGTAATTGTATTTATTTCATAGATATGTGTTAACATTGCAAGAAATTTTGGTATTGAAAACTTAGGAAGCACTTATGAAGCCATGCAAATTACTTTTACCCAGCCTAACTGAAGGTTTTGTTTTACAGGAAAAGTTCCAAGTCCGTGAAAGGTTCAAAGTCTAAGGAAGAAACAAAAGCAGATGCCATACTCAACAAGATTTCGGGAGACTTTCTTGAGTGTACAATCTGCCTGGAGCCCTTTAAGGATCCCAAGGTCCTGCCGTGTCTTCACACCTTCTGTGAGGGTTGTCTGAAGAAGTTCATTGCACAAGATAAGGTGAAGAACAAGTTTCAGTGTCCGACATGTCGAACTGAAACTGTACTTCCTAAGGGTGGAGTTTCTAAGCTCAAAAACAACTTCTTTGTTCAAAGCTTGAGTGACACAATTGATACTCACAAGAGTTTGGTAAGCAAGGAGGATGGCAAAGTGCAGTGTGATAACTGTGAAGAAGATGGGGCTAGCCAAGGCTGTGTTGTCTGTGAAGAGTTCTTGTGTGACGAGTGTGCTTGTGGCCACCGCCGCGGTAAACGCACACGAGGTCATGAAGTTGTTGGTGTGGCGGAGCTGAAAGAGCGGCTGATCACCAAGACGGGATCACTGAAGTCAAATTCACTGCCAACCTGTCCAAAGCACAGGGATGAAAAGTTGAAGTTTTACTGTGAGACGTGCAAGCACCCCATCTGTCGAGATTGCACGGTACTGCAGCACAAGGCCCACAAGTACGGCTACCTGGAGGATGCTGTGAGTGACGCCAGGACAGAGATTAAGAACAAGCTGAAAGCTGCCAAGAAGAAAATCACAACATACCAAGACAAGGCAAGAGCTGTAACCAAGAAGCAAGATGAACTGTACACAAGGAACAAAAAAGCTGCAGATGGCATCAATGCAGCTGCAAAGGAAGAGATCAAATATCTGACTGGCCTTGTAAAAGGTAAGCAGACTGAACTTAAAGAAAAGCTATCCTCCATCACAGCAACCCGTTCCAAGCAGCTCTCTGCTACAGCAGACAGCATTGAGAGCACCTTAGACAGTCTGTCCAGCACAGTGGACTTCTCACAGAGGGTTGTGGAGCATGGCAGTGACTTTGATGTCATGAATGTGTACTCGGATGTCACAACAAGGCTGGAATCGCTGCTTGAAGGTCCAACCCCAGACATTCCTGATGACATCAGTTACATCATGTTTGAGCCTTCAAATAGCACAATGCAAAAGAAGGAAAAGGTAGTTGCCCTTGGGAACATTGTTGAGGAAGAAGTTGAAGATGATGAGATGGAAGAAGATGAAGAGTCTCGAGCAGAGGCGACCTTTCGTTTTACGGTGGAAAATTTCAGCGAGCTGAATAAGCGGAAGTTCGGTCCTGCTGTCTTCATCCGCAATCTGCCTTGCAAAATAATGACCAGGCCTAATCACCAGGACAACAAGAAGAGCTTGGCCATTTTCCTGCTATGCGATGCTGACTCCAAAAGCTTGTGGTCCTGCAGGGCATCAGTTGAGCTGCGGTTGATTCCACAGAAGGAAGGAGTTCAAACTCACAAGTTGAATTATCAACATGTCTTCTACAACAGGGACAACAACAGGGGCTATGCAGAATTCATGCCACATCTATGCGGAAAAGAAACCTCATGATAACAACTTAACATTGTATACATTGTCATAATAATGTATATACTAGATAATAAGATCCTCGCTGTGTCTCCTTTCAATCATAGTGTTTGTATAAAAAAAAATGGAGCCCGAATGTAGTATGTTACCAGATTTTTGTAAGTAGTCTAGATTTATGTTACATTGTACTAGTAAGTAGTCTGCCGCATCATTCTGGATTTGATTCACATTGCACATTGTGTTTCTTCGAATAGTGCATAGCCGTCATCTATTGTTAAGTTATTAGCTTAATTATACTACTTGTATACTGCTAGTTGTCTTATACATGTACAATATAATGTAGTATAACGTAACCTAAGTTTGCCTTACATTGTACCCGTTCTACAAATGTTGTGCAATAAACTTTGACTTGACTTGACTTGCCGTGGCACGAGGTGTGTGATCCACAGAAGGGATACATCAAGGATGACAAGATCATACTGGAGGCTTAGCTCATGGGGTTACTGGAACTTCTTGCCTTGGCACGAGGTGTGTGACCCACGAAAGGGATACATCAAGAATGACAAGATCATACTGGAGGCTTATGTGAAAGCGGATGCTCCTTGCATAATGGTCTAAAACTCAAAGAATTAGTGCTAGTGCTACAAATGTATATGAATCAGTTTTCTGACATACATTTTGTAAATGGACTGTACCAGTCTCATAAGAAGACATACAAAGTTTTGCCTTATCCACCAACAGTGCAAGACTTTATCAAGAACAGCTTGGAGAAAGAAACGGGACAAGATGAACATCAACATAAAAACACCTTCTTTTGTGCCTCTACAGGCTCAAGGATGCGATGACAAAAATTTATCTACTATCTAAAAAATTATTGATAAGGTCAAGAACAACTTACGTCTTTAGTGTCCTCACCAGGTGCACCTTACTAAGATAGTGCATCATACTATTCATAGCCATAAGCTAAGTCCCATTTGCTGTTTGGAACACAGCATAGGGGCCCAAATCACAGGGTAGGTGATCAAAATCAGTGTAGACCCCAGTATTTGTTACTGGAAAAAGATGCTGTTGCAGTATATGTTGGTAAGGGCCTGTAGGAAATTAGTCTGCATCACCATATGCCTTTACTAATGGTGTGTTATACTGGAAAGTAGAAGCACATGTACTTCAACCTGACATGTTGGTTGTATTACAAGCCTGCTCGTTACAACTTGAATTGTGTTTATCTCTTAGTTTTGTGCTGACAAGTTCGTTCCATATTTTGGGCAGATGAAAGTGCGTTGTACTGGCATATGCTTTGACTATAGTGAACTAATCATTGGTTTTGAAGTGTGGTAATTAATAGTTCAAAACAACAACAGATATCATGTATGTTAGAAAAAAAAATGTTCAGAAGCAGAAAAATTCCATGAAACTTGTCAAAGGCTTTTGAAGTTTGTTGATTTTTAGTGGAAAATGAACAGAAATCTATGCTTGAAAAAAGTTGTGAGGCACAATACTTAAAAGGAGCATGTCATAGATTCTTGAAGTTTATTGATTTCAACTAAAAAAAGAGAAAGTAATTCCTAAAGCGCTTAAGCATGCTGCATGGAGAGATTGTTTAAGGGTTGAATACTAAAAATGAAGTTTTGAAATGTTCTGACTGTATTGCAGAAGAATGTTGTAGTAACATTGTAACACTTTGGAAAATTCCACAAATACTCTGGCTGTTGGTTCACATGTTACAAAGTATTGCTAGTCAGCTAGGTTCCAAATCACAATCATTGTAACTGATGGTGACTACTACATGTATCTTTATATATTTTCACTACACTGATATTTCTGAATCTGATGGCAGATATGTATTTTTGCAGACATCGAAACCTTGTGCCTTGCTATAAATACAACACTCAACAGCTAGACATTTAACTACACATGATTTACATGATCACATCTATATACATGACTGATATTAGTATTTACTATTAATGTACAACAGCAAAATGGCAAGATTTAGCTTTTTGTAATAAGTTAAATTGTTATAATAAATATATCTGTATTCACTACAATATACACCAACTAACCACGTTGCATTAGTGACATCATTATCAGTTGTTACTAGATTATTAATTGCAAGAAGTAAACACATTTGTTTGTAAGATTCCAACACTATTTGATATATATAGTACATGTATTCACTGTAGAGCATCAGTGTAGAATAGCTAAAAATAGTACTATATAACCATGCAATATTTGTTATTTACAATCAGTAGATAATTAATGTTTTTGCTAGGTCTAGATTTACCAACTAGTTGATATGAATGCTGTATTTGTTATTCACACTGTTTTATTACAGCCAGTAGCTAGGTACACATCTGAGTAATAAGGCTGTTGTAACATACTCAAGTCCACTGAATATTTCATTTATGTTACATGTACTTAGTACATGTATTCATATTAGTACTATTGACTATCACCATAAACCAACTAATCCTCCTTGCATGTATTTATTAGTAACTATTGCAGTAATGTTAAGATTAGATTATTATTTTTTATTTTAATTTTTTTCAGCAAACTTGAACGATACTTAACCATGTAATGTTAAGTTTCAACTTTTGATCTCTTATCTTTGTTATAATTAATAACTGACATGTTGCTGTTACATTAAGATAAAAGTTTCATTTGTTATTTATTATCAACTAAGAACAACTAACGATGTTGCATTTACGTTAAGACTTATTTCATTGCTTGTTAGTATTATTTTTTGTAAATCATACATGTAGTTGATCCTTAGGATTTTTATCTTTAATAAACTTTTGTTAATTGATATTTTGTTATTTTGATTTAGTTGGTTCCTGGTTCGTTATGGTTCATATGGCATTTTTTTATCTATAGGGGAATACAGTCTTCTGAGAACCAAGAAATTGAATAGGTTAGGACGTAAGCGATGCCATGACACAAATGCATTCCTAGGGAAGAAAACAATACTAGGGGTCATGAAGATCTAGCGTGATTAAATCGCGCCGATAGCGGCACGCCCAACATTGCCGTTGTCCTGCGGAGAGGGGTCATTGATAGCCCAGGACACCAGAGTTTGTGTTACACAGACTAAGGCCACAGCAAGTAAATTTTATGGATGGCATCATCTACAGACTGCAAAAATAGTGCGATAGGGCGAAAAAAAACGATGGGTGAAAAAGACCAAGATGGCTACATCTTCAAAAATAGGCACAATAAAGTTGTGATGACTGTTGTAAAAAGAATTAAAGGGACAAAACAAGGGATTCATTCCTGTATTTAAGACATGTACTGGTGTGGTAAAAGTGACACTAGTACTAGTGCGGTAGACTGGCATCACAAACAAAGTTGGTAACCACATTCATGGCTTCCACATTGGTGTCACTTTTACAACTATCCAATAACTTTACTTTCTACAACTACAGTCCTGGATAAGTGTCACTTCTACAAGTACAATTATTAGACTACAATACAATATATTTGCTCATTTTGATACTTTATCGTCATGTTGACCATCCCTGTAGAAGAAAAAAAATCTTGTTTTTTTCCCCGAAATCAGGCGAAAATTAATGCGCGCGCTGATGTCATCCATAAAATTTACATGCTGTGACCTATAATGAAGACCAGCCTCACACTTAACCTGCAGCTGATGAGTATTGATGACTTCGTTTTTTTTACTACACAAGTAAACCTGGATGTCTATATATACTTCATTATGTGCACAAAGAAGGCTAACGTCACATTTCCACAAGGGGGCAGTTTTGGGGAACAAAATATATACGATAATGACGGACAACAAAACGCAAAACAGACCAAAAATGATTCAACTGTACTATGTATTCAGGGAGTTGATACGGTTATATCAGTGACAGTTGATCACTCCGGCACTGTCCGTCTGTAAGACCCTTGCCAATTAACCACTGAGTGTGTAAATTTGGGCCCTCCGTAGCCCGCCATAGCGTTGTATACATGTAGTGTACTATGGTCTGGGAAAGACGTCTTTGCAAATTTTTTAGCCGTATGCAGAATTGCTTTTATTTGGACACAATGAAGTATCAAATTTCCTCTGCCATGACTCGACTGCGATTGCTTGTTTTTTGTCACTTAGTGGTTACCGTTCTTCCTTCAGTTCAGTCTGTCAACGTGTCACAAGACCAGTCAAATATTTTATCTCTTCTTTTGCAGCTGCATTGATGCCATCGGCAGCTTTCTTGCTCCTTGTGTACAATTCATCTTGCTTCTTGGTTACAGCTGTTGTCTTGGTGATATGTGATTTTCTTTCGGGCAGTTTTCAGCTTGATTCAATCCCTGCCTTGGCGTCGCTCACAACATCCTCTCGCTAGCCGTACTTGTGGGTCTTGTGCTGCAGTACTGTGTAATCTCGAAAGGTAGCGTGCTTGCACGTCTCACAGTAGAATTTCATCCCCGTGTTTTGGACAGGTTGGCAGTTGATATTTGAACTTCAGTGATCCCGCCACGTGTCATGTTGCCAACCGACGCCAATCACCCGACGTGCCTTGCGGCCTAGTCAGCCAGGCTGCCGTCGTGCCACGTCGCTAACCGACTCCAATCCCCACGGACCTTCCGCTTGACCGTCTCGCTGGATCAGGCCAACCCTCGTGTCCTGTCGGCTTTGGCCAACCCTCGTGTCCTGTCGGCTTTGGCCAACCGTCGTGTCCTGTCGGCTTTGGCCAACCCTCGTGTTCTGTCGGCTTTGGCCAACCCTCGTGTCCTTTCGCCGACAACATTAATCTGTTTGCCGCCTGGACTCTGCTGTTAACGTTTGCTAATCCGACGACCGGAACTTTTCGAAGAAGAGTAGGATATGAAGTATTCTTTTATTGTTATGCTTGACAGGAAATTACTAAGATATTTCGCTTTTAAGTTGCAACATGTCAATACAGAATATCTAGGTTTCGCAAAGTTCTCCACACTCGGTGCAGAATGTATTACCAGTTGATACGTGATTTTTATCGTTTATTTCGAGATAAAAATTATATTTTCTGCTTCGCGGTATACAGTTCGGATGGATGATGCGTAATGGATATCATTTACACGTTTTTTTGTTAACACTTTTTGGTCAATACGTTTGGAACACTTTTCTTGACTTATTCACGCATTTTTCAGCATTACCTTTTGTATGTCCGGCTTCCTTCCACACTGTCAACAAAATCATACTTATTGCGGTTCTGTGATATTCATCGTCTGCATATCAATATAGCATGGAAGCTCTCAACAATATCATACCACTTACTGTAGACCACATGGCGTAGTCGGCAGCGCGTTGGGCTCAGGCCCGAAAAGTTCCAGGTTCGAACCCTGGCGGGTCACCGATCTTGTGCCCTTGCCAATTTGGAAAGGCACTTTGCACGACTTTCCGCACTTAACTCAGGTTAAAATTAGTACCTACGTCCCTTTAACCTGGAAGCCAGACAGGACCGGTTAGCTAGCGAGTTTTGTTCGGGGACCCAAGGCAGTCAGCCCGCAGATCTCATACCAGTGCTCTGGAGGAGTTTTAGCCCGAAGGAGTTATCGCTACCCTTTCCTGGGAGAAGAGTAGATGGACCTAATCGGGCTTTAACTCCCTGGGTGCTAATAGGAGCTCGGCGGGCCTGACTGTCTTGGGCCACCGAATAAACTGTCCTAGCTGCCCGATCCCGGCTGGCTCCCAGGGTAACGTCCCTTGGATAGGCCGTTAAATAAAGACTGTGCCATAATGATCAACATAATGATCGTGGGCACTTAAGAAAGGAAGAAAGTATGTAATTCCTTTATTACTTTTTGGTAGCATTTGTCAGACCCAGAATATGTACCTTTGAGCCAAAAGGATTATGTTTTTGCCTGGTTTGTTGTGTGTTTTGGTGTCCGTAAACAGTTTCGTTTTGGTTGATGTTTTGTATGTAAATATTTCATGATGAGATCTCGAAATGATTGAGCTGTTATTTTGTTGTACCTGAACTCCAGGACGATCCGGGTTTTCTGTCTTTTTACGTCCATGAAAAAAGAAGGTATTGTTTTTGACGACGCCTCAGGGGAGTCGTCAAGTGGTATATATTGCGTTCAGTCTGCACAAAATTCTAGGAATTGCACAGGCATTTTTCCACAGGAATGTAATATGCTGGGTATGCAAGTCCACCCCCCGCCCCAATCTGTTCCAGATGTATCTCTGGTATGCAATGGTGGAATGTAGGTCACACTTGCTCCCTGGAGGAACTTGTCCTTTGAAACTAGTGGTAGAGAGAGAAACTCTGCACAATGGATCACATTGTCTTGGTTGTTATGTTATGTTATGTAATGAAGGATACATTTTCTTTTCTAAAGCTTGTTCAAGCCATACCCCACAGGAAGACAGGAAATACTTCATATAGAGGTCATGATCTTGAATGATGGCATCCAAATGGTTATCATATTCAGAGCCAAATATAATTGTTCAAAGCCTATTATACTATCCATGGACTGGAATATTACAAAGTAGGACAGCCATGTGGGTTAGGTGCAAGAAAGTCATTCAAGGACGGAAGTGCTGGAAACAGTTGGTTCTTCCTTATTTTTTGTTCTCCACTACATACAGTAGTGCTCAGCTGTAGGTTTAGGTTACTGGCAGACCATTGTGCTGTACCAGTGGTAGTACACTTCTGCTGGCCGAAGGTTTATGTTACAGGTGGGCTCGTATATTGTGCAAGGGATAGTGCGACAGGGAAGTTCCAGTCTATTTCTGATTTGAGCTGTATTGTTGTTACCCTCAATCGTCGTCATGGCAATAATATTTTTATTGCCAGTCTTGTTGTATCTTTTTCGTATACGTGTCTGTTTGTATTTTGGGATATTTGTGGTCAGCATAATTTGAGAACCTCAGCATGGATGAAGACAATATTTGGTAAGCCGTATCCTGTAATTTTCATGGTCCACATAATGTATATGTGTAGGCTCTCAACATTATCATGCCACTCACTGTACATCATTTCCTCATTATTATTATATCATTATTACTTTCTACATGTAGAAGCATTATAACCCAAGAATGCCTCGTTGGCTTGTGTTGATATGTTGGATCTACCGAGTTCTTGATAAAATCTCAAAGTAACTAGAGTTCGGCGACCTCATACCTCCATGAAATATTCAAGCTTATGTAAATCTTATGCAAAGGACTTGCACATTTTCATGATTCATGCATGGTGATGTTCATCATTGACTAACATACACATGTCAAGTATAAAATTCCCATCATTAATCATTGAGCAACTATAATTGCAATTTTCGCATATATTATGCAAATCAGTTCCTAATTAGCATATTTGGCATCTGCTTATGTTCCATCTATCATAATTTACATTTGTTACATTTATTGGAGTCAAGTTACATGAATAATGGAATTATACAATTTACTTATTAATTATGCAAATAGTGTCCTCATTTGCATAACATGCATATCATTATGAAATCTTTGCCTAAGCTACCTGCATGCCTAAAATGACGGCACTCCAGCATTCCTCTCTGCAGTTATCTTCTTTGGAATGTCTTGACAAAAATACCCCTGCAGTTCCAAAATTAGATGTTAGGGGGCTGAAACTTGGCCCACTATGTTATGTCGCTGAAAGCTGTCTAACACCCAATTGTCAAGACCATATCATTACCGGGACAGGAGATACATTGAAAAAACTGCTATGATAGAATATTCTCATTGATTATGCAATTGTACTCTAATTTTGCATGATTAGCATCTTATCTTGCACAACATTGTCTGAGGTACCTACATACCAAAAATCATGAAAATCCGTTCTTTAGTTATCCGCTTCAGAAGTTTTTGACAAAAATGCCCCTGCCATCCCAAACCTAGTCGCTAGGGGGGCCAAACTTATGTTAATTCTTCCTTAGCACAAGAGCTATCTAACACTCCAAACTTCGTGACCATAGCTTGCTCAGAACACGAGATAGCCAAACCAGAAGTTACGCTTTAGTATCAAGGGAAGCCGCTAGGGGGCCCAAAATCTAATCACGTCCAGCTTTTATCACACCCCACCAACACACCAAGTATGAAACCAATCCACTCAGCCGTTCTTGAGTTATCTTGTTCACAGACACAGACACACACACACACACACACACACACACACACACACACACACACACGCACAAACGCTACTGAATGACCCCCCAAACGCCGGTCTGAATAGGGTTTAACATACATTTCTTTCTTTTATTCTTTGCACTTAGAATCGTATTCAATTCATCATATTGATTTGTACTTTTGCAACTATCAAAAGAAAAGAAAACAAAAGTGATATGTGCAAGTAATTGCAGTAGGTAATCCACAAGGTTGAAGCATAACGCATCTTTCCTTTTTTCGAAAGAAAACTCAGGAAGTTTCAAACTTTGTTCTCTCCCAACAAGGACATGGCGAACGGTGGAAGGAAATTGCTTGAGGGTGGACGAATTCGCAGGTGGTTTGGTACAGTACTCGCACTGGGTATAGCAGCATTACTACTGTACTACACCTTATTCAAGGTATATAATAATCCTTCATCAAACTTCTTGTCATTTTGTCAGCGGAACAGACTCTTTCACCGCCTCTTACCATGGGCAATAGGCCTCGGAATTATTGTTGTTGGCTGCAACAAAGAGGAAATACTGTACTAGTACACAGTGGTGCCACACAAAAAAAAATGGCACTCAAGCCGAGCCACCAGACAATGGCAACCCGCTGCGCTCATAAAACGCCCCCATCAGCGCTGGACTTCCGGCCATCCTTTGAGCTGAGCTAGCTCTCCTTACTGGAAAAATCTCGCTACGCTCGCTGGTCGCCTTTGGCGACCTTCTGGTGTTGATCGCCTTCGGCGACCTTCTGGTTCCTTCGCTCGGAACTCGCCGACGTTCGGCACCCGCTCGGGCGGTCGATCCCGAGTACATGTACTAGTACTTCATTTTAGGGTCGACACTCGTAACATCCACGACAACAATTCCTTGGCCTACCGCCTGTGCTCTTACCTTATAGTAAGCAATGGGTGACTGACGCCATTTCTTTTATTTATTTATAGGACCCCCACTGGATGAGCGAGCAAAGCATGAAAACGCAATGGTTCCCGGCAAAATCTTCCAATGACATACCTTCATTTCGAAATAGGTGGAATGGTTCGGCTGTAACTGAGAACCCGGTGTTAAAAATGACTAAACCATTTTTTCCGGTGCTGAAAACGAACGAACCGTTTTCTCTGGTGTTAAAAACAATCATACCAACTTTTTCGGTGTTACAAACGACCGAACCGTTTTCTGCTGATGTTTATTTGCAACAGCTCAAGTTTTCCTTGGCTTCTGAGTCAGGCAGGCAATATTCTGTCGGAGATACGTTACATATTGTTATCTCTGCCAAAGATACAAGAAACAACATAGTAACAAACATTGGCGATTTATTTCGGGCGTCTATTCTTACCAAAATGGATAGAAAGGGATCTGGTGCAGTCGGTATCATAACGGACCACCAGAACGGTACTTACACGGCGACGTTCCGACTGTTGTGGGAGGGGGAGGTCACCATCAAAATCCAACTGGTCCACCCACGGCAGGCTATCGATCTTAAAGAAAGAATTAAACGATTATATCCTATTGACCTAGTAACGTTCCAAAGACGTTACATAGTGGGAAACGGCACTATCAGAACCAAGTGTAACGTAGACCCGGCCATCTTTAAGAAGACCAGTGCAGTTTGTAACTACTCGGACCCGCATGCAGGCGCCTGGTGGTATTGTGTGAAACCCGTCAACGTTTCTTGTAACACATCAGGCTACCATGGCAGATATGGGTACAACAACGTTAAAGGGGGCCAACTGTACGACAGGTACCATCCATAAATAACTTTCACCGTGTTGGCAATTATTCATATAGTAAAGTACTTACATCCAACGTTTTGATGTCTGTCAGACACCATCATCGGGATTAGAATCTAGATCTGGATCTGTTTCTTGCTGATGCATGCTTATAGCCGATGGTGGTGCCTGACAGACATCGAAACGTTGGAAGTAAGTACTCCCTGGTTGTGCCCAAGGAACCTTACTATATGTACGACATGTATGTAAACGGTCAATGTTAATATTTTTGAAATGTCGGTTGTGCGACATTAACCCAAACACATTATTACAGGAATAGGGGTGAACCGTTGTGCTTGGTTTAAATAGCGAGCCCGGTAGAGAAAGTCACATTGCTCTATCATCATATGGCCATGCGACTTTGGCCGACCAGAAAGCCTCATATCTATCTCTATGACGCCGCAACGCATAGAAATTCATTAAACACTAGTGTTTAATTCATTCAACACCGGTGTTTGATCATCCCATTCCATTATCAAGTCAAAATGCGAAGTCATAGAACATTGACCAATCAGGACAACACTCATCAAGGAGGAATGATCACAACCAGTAGGGAGGAATGTACCGTTGAGAAAGAATTAGAAAAGATTTGACATACCAAGATTGTAATGTTACGAAAATTCTCTGCGGGAATTCGGTTCCCACTGGCATCTGTAATCTACAATTTTGTACCAAAACGACTTATGTCTATGTGCATTTCTCAGAAATCCAACACAAGTATAGTATTAAAGGAATATTCATGATGATAACGTTAACGACCCGCCTTTAATTTCATTTGCTATAACCACTAGATGGGTTTATTCGGTCGTTATGTGAAATAACGAGGCCTAACGACACCGGTCATATACACCTCGAGGTGGATCATTGACCCTTAATTAGCTACTTAAGAAAACGTCATAATACACCTACTATGCTTATTTTCATGAATGGTAGTTATAGCATGGTAACTGAGATATCTGAGTTTAAGTTTGACATTGTTGTAATAGCTAAAAGTGGATCTGAATAAAGTCAAAGTCAAAGTCAAAGCAGTTCGTTTTTTAACATGCAAACACCACACATGCAATGGTTATAAAGATTTCAGGAAGGAATCTGTAATCATAATGAAACCGAATCTTTAAACTCTTTATAATAAAAAAATAATAATCAATAAGATAAACCATTGGCGACAACTTAAATGAGAATCGTAGTTGTTTAATGCAGCCTAAAAAGTCAACACGTGTACAATAATGCCTGTATCTGTATACTGGAATTTTTACAACATTTTGTATTTCTACTACTATTACAGTACACAGAATAAATCAATTTCTGGATCTCCATCTACAATTCATGTTAAAAAAGGTAAGCTGAATTCTCCCTTTCATCATAGATGATAAGGCACACCAGAAAGTTATATATCCGGACACAAAATGTCGAAGGCTTTGTATCTTGAAAAATTCTACGAAGAAAGGAGTAAGGGATGAGGGTAAAAACTAAGTAGGGTAGAAAATGTCGACTGTATGCCATACCGACCTATGATGAGCGCGCCTCGTTGCGTCATATCTAGCCAGTCAATCGGATGCTTCCCCTCTATCGACCAATCATGTCACGTTTTACTATTAAGAGGCAGTTTCATTGGTTGGTAAGTTTCCCTCCGTGAAACCAAAGGAGGAGTATCTGATTGGCTAATGTTCTTCCAATGCCGGCACAACTGGATATGACATGTGCGCATTCTAATTTTTAACACAGGGCGAGATCCTTTGGCCAATCGCAGACGGTGTGTCCGGGGACTGGCCACTCCACAGATATCTGGGTTCTATCGGAACGGCGTGTGGAACTCTCTCGTCTGTAAGAACTGACATTTCTCCAGCCAGACCGGCTGGCAGCAATGTCTGAAGGGGAAAACTTTGTATTTCATGGGCGACTCTACCATACGGCAGTGGTGGGAACATTTGGTCAGAATCATAAATATGACCGAAACACATATTCCTGAAGCCATACACGCAACAGGACCATTGCTCGCCCGAGATCCTGTTAATAACATAACGGCAAACTTTCTAATCCACGGACCGCCTCTTCGTGGCTCCATCAAGACATTTCTCATCAAGTACGTCGCGAACGCCATCGATGAAATTGAAGGAGGACCGAACGATGTGGTCGGTATCACCATGTGGGCACATTTCGTCTCGTACCCTGTGGAGGTCTACACGAAAAGAATGGAAGCCGTCCGTGCTGCAATACAACGTTTACTGCACAGGAGTCCCGAAACGTTGGTAGTAATCAAGGCCGCAAATGCGTGCCATGGCGATGAGATCACATTCGGGTATTGGTTGGCGTACAAGCTGGACTTGATAATGAGAGACATGTTCCGCGGTATGAACGTTGTTCTCGTAGACACATGGGAAATGACCCATGCACAGCACTGGCATAAGGATATACTTCATCCACCCGGGGACATAATCGTACAGGAACTAGAGTTCTTCTGTTCTTTTATTTGTCCTTTGTGAACCTACAAACATTAGTTTGTCTTCAAACAAACGTTTTTCCTTCCAAACTTTATTCTTAAAAACACATAGTACATTTTGTCAACAACTAAGTATTTCTATAATCTATAGCTATTGTACAGGAAGTAATACAAAGTACAAATGCCCACTATCACATGTGTAAAAGTGCATTTATTATGCGCAATAAGACTAGTGTTTCTACAATCTACAACTATTGCGCAGGTAGTGATGAAGGGTACATGTGTCCTAACGCATTAGTTACATGCAGTACATTTGACCAGCATAGGGAAGTTGAAACAAGTACATGTTTGTCTACAATCTACAGCTATTTCACAGGTGGTGGTAAAACGTACATGTGTCTTCTATCACATGGGTAATGGTAATGATACATTTGACAAGCTCACGGAGGTAGAGACTAGTATCTTAGCCATCATAGGTATTGCACAAGCAAACGTTTAATTCAACCTTCCAGTCCGAAAAATATCATTACGAAATGAAGTTTTACTAGGTTTTTGCATTTCTAGCCAGCCAACTATATAGAATCTAATCAACCAACCGACCAACCAAACGACCAACCAACCAACCAAACAAACAAACAAACAAATAAACAAACAAAAACAAACAACCATACAATAAAAAAAAATCATTTAGACTCCAAAAGTGCTGTATTCGGCAGTTATGGCCGCTTTTCGTCGAAGTCGAGTTTGGAGTATTGTAAGAGGTCGCCGAATAAAACATGAAGATGTCAGTGCAAAATAGAACGGTAATGATACATTTGACAAGCTCACGGAGGTTGAGACTAGTATATTAGCCATCATAGGTATTGCACAAGTAAACGTTCAATTCAACCTTCCAGTCCGAAAAATCTCATTAAGGAATGAAGTTTTCCTAGGTTTCCAACCACACACCCACCCAAACAACCACCCACCCAACCAAGCAAGCAAGCAACCAACCAAGCAACCAACCAACCAAGAAAACTTAAACAAGAACATACAAGTGCACATACACTGACAGTTAAGTACTTGTGGTAGTGATATTACAGAAACAGGTATAATTAAGGGTTCCCACTTTTTGTTATGTTTACTTTATTTTGTTTTTAGCTGTTGTGATATTTTTTTTTCATTTTATGTACATATTTAACGAAGGCAATAAACATGTAGATGGATAGAGTCGATGTCTCCCGGTTTTCATAGATATATATTTTGCCCAATAGAATTATAACAGCAATTACTGGTGTTTCGCTTGATAAATCCCCCGGAATACATTCAATGGGTTGTTGATATCTAGGTAGTGTCCTGTTATGGAATTATACCAAATTTGAACCTTTTTCAAGAATAGAAATACAATGTGACAATTCCAAAATAAATTTTTCGCTGTTTCGTCATCCTCCCCGCACAGAGAACATTTCGAACTTCTTTTGATGTTCCAAATATACAGCATTCTGTTTGTAGTTAGAAACTTATGCACGAGTTTAATTTGGAAAACCCTGCTGGCGGAATCTATTGTAAGTTTGTAGGGTAACTGAAATATTTGTCGCCATGGGAGGGCAATGTTAAAATCATCTTCCCAGTACGACATGGTATTTTCTGGATTTATCTTCAGGCTTTTGCTTTCCATAAAGAAGTCATACATTTTCTTATTGATTTTTGTTCCTTTACACCATTCATACTATTTTAAGAGCGGTCTGCACACTTGCAAGTGATTGAAATTATTACTAGTTTGTCTCGGACACACTCTCGCTAATACAGAAAGCAACCTCAGGCAGTTTAAGGCATGAAGAACTTTATTGCGCAACAATTGTAACAGTTACAATGTATGGCAATGTGAACAACTATATACTAATACAAATAACTAACAACTAATGTAATATAGTATAACAGTATAAACAATCTAGTGAGTATCATAAAGCATTATCTCGTTTTTGCAATGAGTTGTAAATAAATTGGCCAACGTAGGCAGATATATTGTGACAAGTTTGGTCGAACATGAAATTCGAACCACTGCGTGACCGCATGTGACCTCGCCGGACCGGGACGTTCAGTTTAGAACGGTCCAATGTCAGAATCTAATGTTAGGCCATGTTGATTTGATTATATGGATGACATCTGCGCTCCCCCCCCCCCCCCCCAAAAAAAAGTTTTCAACCACACAATAAATTGGGCAAAGCAGCTGTAAAATGAGCACAAATATTCCGTAGATTGAAAAAAAGGTATCATAAAACAGATAACTAATGCCATAGAATGCCAAAATAAAGTACAGAAAATTCAGGTCCAGAGCATCATTTCCAGGTCCGGACCTGAACCTTATTGTCTGTGGAAACTTGAGAACTGGCAATACTCAAAACAATGGGAATTGGTCAGTTTTGCTACAAAGGAATCTGTTTGGTGGATTATTGGACTCTCACTGGCATTTTAAAATCCCATCTCCATGTAATAAAGGCTGTCTCTGTACCTTTGACTGCAGAAACTTGGTACAATTGACTATAAACTCTACTTGACTTCGCTTCGCTTTTGTTGTCTTCTTGGCCCCCGGTAAGACCCCAAATGCCTGCCGACATAGTGCGTCCATTTGTAATTGGCGAAACCTGTTCCTCTGATTTTTTTCGGGTCTGTTTTTTTCGGATTGGTCCAAGAAAAAAATGTTTTGCACCCGTATGATGTACTGGTTCCTTCACCTAACTGTTGGTATAGCATACTATGTGTGTTTAGCCCTATGTTCAACCTTCCTGGCCACTTTGATTTCAACTGAAGGCAACTTTTTTTTTTGGCCAAACTTTTCTTTTTATTCGCTCGCTCGCATCAATTTTGGAGTTCCCAGAGGACGTCAACCATATGATCAAATCAACACGGCCTTACATTGCAAAAAAAGGAACGTACGATGTATGGGTCACACTAACTAGTTTTCTTGAGACTTATTAATGTTGAATATATTGACCTAGTATTTATCAAATATTGGCATAACCAGATGCGGTTAACAAAAAGAGACCACCGCGAGAGCCGCTTATGGTACCGTCCGAACATACGAACAGGCGTTCGGATTCCCCGGGGTATGGACTGGCGGGAAAACAGCGGGGCGCTCATACTTCAAGGAAACAGCAAAATAATGATATATCGATATTTCTAGCCCAAAATGATTGTATGGCAGTTGACTGATGCCTTATAAGGCTAACTGCTTGCAAATTTCGCATTGATATAACAGCGATTTGACAGATACAGACATAAACATTCATGTTTTACCATCGGTTAACGTTACGTACAGTGAAACATACTTTGACGCAGTTCTTGTAGGGTAAGTAGTGTTTCGTCGGCTGCTGCCCACATCAGGATACCGGTTGTATGGCGAGATTTGAGCAGATTTACGTTCATGAAGCCTTAGACCTTCGGAAATCAAGCGGGCCTTCTTGCAATATCTTTGATTTCGATGGCTGTGTTGATATTTGTACCAAAAATGCCCCAAAAGTATATAAAAAAGTATGTTTTTGCCCCAAAATGAAGCCTTACCGATGTATAGCGGCAAAAGGCCCGGGCACATTAGATATCACAGAGATGTAATCTGTTACTCCAGAAAATATGACTCTGCTAGACAGTCATTTCATTATGGGCACAGACCCATTTTAATAGCATGATCACCATTTTTTTTTACCAAAAAATGATTTTTTAACCCAAAATATGCAAAATCCAGAATTTTCTTGTCATCTTATTTGGAATATGGGTGAATTACGTCAACTGGCCAAACTGGCGAAAGTTACGGCCATATAACTGCTAGACTGGAGAATCTGCGGGTGCCAGAGGCCTTAAAGTGCCTGAGCAGTTTAAAAAAAAATCGTAAGGGTGAACTACATGTATGATTTACAAGAAAATAATACTAACAAGCTATGAAATAAGGCTTAACGTAAATGCAACATCGTTAGTTGTTCTTAGTTGATAATAAATAACAAATGAAACTTCTTTCTTAATGTAACAGCAACAGTCAGTTATTATAATAAAGATAAGAGATCAAAAGTTGAAACTTAACATTACATGGTTAAGTATCGTTTAAGTTTGCTGAAAAAAATAAAAGAAAAAAAATAATCTAATCTTAACATTACTGCAACAGTTAGTAATAAATACATGCAAGGAGGATTAGTTGGTGTATGTTGATAGTCAATAATACTAATATGAATACATGTACTAAGTACATGTAACATAAATGAAATATTCAGTGGACTTGAGCATGTTACAACAGCCGTATTACTCAGGTGTGTACCTACTGGCTGTAATGATACAACAATAATGTGAATAACAAATACAGCATTCATATCAACTAGTTGGTAAATCTAGACCTAGTTACAATTCATTTGTTACCTACTGAAAGTGGATAATAAACATTGGTTATACTATTTTAGCTGTTCTATATCGATGCTCTACAGTGAATGTAGTATCAAATAGTGGTTACCAAATCTTACCAAAAGAAGATTACTTTCTGCAATTCATACAAAATTCTAGTACTGATAATGTCACTAGTGCAACCTGGTTAGTTGGTGTATATTGGTAGTTCATACAGATATAATAATAATCTTAAATGTCAACATTAATGCAATATCAAGTTCATAGAAAATACTCATAACAAAAGCTAAATGTCGCTATAAATGCATCATTTTGTAGTTGTACATTGGTACTGAATACCAATATCAATCATGTATAAATGTATATTATGTATATCAGATGTAACCAAATGTCTAACTGTTGAACGTTGTATTTATAGCACAAATGCTGGAGAACTTTCAATGTCTGTAATAATACATATCTAACCTCAGAAATATAAGTGAAGTGAAAATATATAAAGATACATGAAGTAGTCACCATCAGTTACAATGTGACTTGAAATCTAGCTGACTAGCAATACTTTGTAACAGATGTAAACCAACAGCCAGTGTATTTGTGGAATGATGGAATGATGCAAATTATAACAATGGACGTTACTACTATAACATTGCTTTAGGCATTACTTTCTTTTTTTTACTTGAAATCAATAAACTTCAAGAATCTATGACAAGCTCCTTTAAAGTATTCTGCCTCACAACAACTTTTTACAAGCATACAAGGCAGTGCCCAAAATACTTTTTTCAGCCAGGTTGTCCAAGTGGCAACCTGAGTCAAAAGCCAGGTTGCGCCATCAACATTTCAGGTTGCCCCACTTTTAAGTTATACCTTTTTCAAATCTGCTACCTATCCATTATATTTTCTTCCAGTTTTATGTAACTATGTAATATGTTCCATGTTTTAAAAAAATAAATACAAAAGCTTATGCACGTAGGTGGGGGAAAAGTAGTGTTCCAACTGCAAAATTTCAGTTTGCCCAGTGTGCAACCTGGGTTTAAAATTAAGTTGCGCCAAGCAAAATGTGGTTGCATTTTCAAGTGGGCAAGTGGGTATTTCGAGCCCTGCAACATTTCTGTTTTTCTCCTCAAAATCAGCAAACTTCAAAAACTTTGACAAGTTGCTTCTGAACATTTTCTTTGAACACACACAGGGCTCGAAATACCACAGCATATGCAAGTTTGTGCATGTAAAATTGGTGTGGTGCAAGTACTCTCAGACCAAACTTGCACCAGTGCAACTTGCCTTTATCCACTATTACCTGACATTAGAAAAGGCTTACACACTCCAAGAATACTGTAAATGCAGAAATGTTCGCGGTGGATTAATGTTCGCGGTTTTCGCGTTGGCCACTTCACCGCGAATTTAAAACCACCACGAACATTTTTTCAGGGCATTAAGATACTACAGTGCATGGTGCTACCGCGAAATTAAAACCACCGCGAAAAGTCCTTTTTCCCACTACCGCGAAATTAAATGCTTTTACAGTATTGTCTGCCCTTGAAAGGTAAAAGAAAATAACCCTGAATCCCATTTACTTACGTACATTTGCAAATTTTCAGGAGATACAGAGTTAACAGTCCACTATTTCAGGTTGTGCAAGTAAGTTTCTTTTGGTGCAAGTAACTTTTGGTGCAAGTTAACTGAAAAGGGTATTTCGAGCCCTGACACATGATTTCTGTTGTTGTTTTAAACTATCAATTACCACACTTCAAAACCAATGATTAGTTCACTATAAAGCATAGGCCAGGACAACCCACTTTTTCATCCGAGACCTAAAACGAACTTGTCAGAACAAAACTTAGATATGAACATAATATAATTCAAGTTGTAATGAGCAAGCTGATACAACCAACATGTCACGGCGAATTTACATTTGCCTCTAGTATACAATGTAACCATTAGTAAAAGCATTTGGTGATACAGACTAATTCACTAGTGAATTTGATTGAAGGGATTTCCTACAGGCCCAATTAACATTTAGTACAACAGCATCATTTTCCAGTAACAAAGACAGGGGGTTCCTACACTTTGACTTTAAACACCTACGCTGTGATTTGGGCCCCTATGCTGTGTTTCCACTTGGCCATGAGGCACTAAGATGTACCTTGCGAGGACACTGAAGACAGTACTAGTTGTTCTTGACGCTGGCAATACGAATGTAATTTGTACATTGTAGATAAATCTTCCTCATCTTGAGCTTGTAGAGGCAATAGAAGGTATGAAAACTGCAGTTTTTAATATGGATGTTCATCTTGTCCAGTTTGTTTCTACTAACTGTTCTTGCTAGTCTTGTACTGTTCACAGACGAGGCAAAACTTCTGTCTCCTTGTATGACTGGTACACTCCAGATATGTCAGAAAACTCATTCATGTACATTTGAGGCACTTTTAGCTAGCTAGCTAACTGTAGTAGTCTTGCCGTTAGCTTGCGTAGAATTCATAGTCTGTTCTTTGAGTCTTAGACCATGATGCAAGGAGCACCTGCCTTCACATAAGCCTCCACTATGATCTTGTCATCCTTGATGTATCCTTTTTGTGGGTCACACACCTCGTGCCAGGGCATGAATTTTGGGTACCCCCATGAGCTGCAGTTGTCTTTGCCGTAGAAGATGTTGTTAAAGGTCTTTTCAACTGTCTGTACACCATTATACTGTGGGATCAACCGCAACTTTACCAAGGCACGGCATGACCAAAAGCTATTGGATTCGGCATCGCAACGTAGGTACACACCAAGGCTATTGTTGTTTTCCTGTTGGGCATTGGGGTCATGTTCAGGCTTGACCAGTATTTTCCAGGGCATGTTGTGAATGAACACTGCTGCAGTACTTAGCTTGTTCTCACTGAGCTTGCTGATGTCATCCACGGTGAGCCGAAAGGTTGCCTCAGTCTGCAACTCCTCCTCTTCCTCCATCTCATCCTCCAGGTTTTCTTTGCTGAAAATGTTACCCAGGATCACTTCCTTCATGCCACGAGGAGCTTCTGCCTCCACGTGAGCCTCCAGTATGATCTTGTCATCCTTGATGTATCCCTTCTGTGGATCGCACACCTCATCCCAAGGAATGAATTCTGGGAATCCCCAGCTCTTCCCCTTGTTGTAGAAGACATGTTGATAATTCTGCTTGTAAGTTTGAACTCTGTCTTTCTGTGGAATCAATCGCAGTTCCACGGATGCCCGGCAGGACCACAAGCTTTTCAAATCAGCATCGCAATGCAGGTAAAAGGCTAGGCTCCAGTAGGATCTTGTCATCCTTGATGTATCCCTTCTGCGGATCACACACATCATCCCAAGGAATGAACTCAGCATACCCCCTGTTGTCCCCCTTCCTGTAGAAGGTTCGTTGATAATTCCGTTTATAAGTTGGAATGCCAATCTTCTGAGGAATCAACCGCAGCTCAACGGATGCTCGACAGGACCACAAGCTTTTGGAGTCAGCATCACATTGGAGGAAAATGGCAAGGCTCTTCTTATTGTCTTTATGATCAGGCCTGGTTAGTATTTTCCAAGGTAGATTGCGGATGAACACAGCAGGACTGGACTTCTGCTCATTCAGCTTACTGAAATTGTTCACCGTAAAACGAATGGTCGCCTCAGTTTGCGCCTCTTCATCATCTTCCATCTCATCATCTTCCATCTCATCATCTTCAACTTCTTCTTCAACAATATTCCCGAGGGCAACTAGCTTTTCCTTCTTCTGTATTGTACTATTCGTTGGCTCAAACATGATGTAACTGATGTCATCAGGAATGTCTGGGGTTGGACCTTCAAGCAGCGATTCCAGCCTTGTTGTGACGTCAGAGTACACATTCATGACATCAAAGTCACTGCCATGTTCCACAACCTTCTGAGAAAAGTCCACTGTGCTGGACAGACTGTCTAAGGTGCTCTCAATGCTGTCTGCTGTAGCAGAGAGCTGCTTGGAACGGGTTTCTGTGATGGAGGCTAGCTTTTCTTTCAGTTCAGTCTGTTTACCTTTAACAAGGCCAGTCAGATATTTGATCTCTTCCTTTGCAGCTGCATTGATGCCATCTGCAGCTTTTTTGTTCCTTGTGTACAGTTCATCTTGCTTCTTGGTTACAGCTCTTGCCTTGTTTTTGTATTTTGTGATTTCCTTCTTGGCAGCTTTCAGCTTGTTCTTAATCTCTGCCCTGGCATCACTCACAGCATCCTCCAGGTAGCCGTACTTGTGGGCCTTGTGCTGCAGTACCGTGCAATCTCGACAGATGGGGTGCTTGCACGTCTCACAGTAGAACTTCAACTTTTCATCCCTGTGCTTTTGACAAGTTGGCAGTGAGTTTGACTTCAGTGATCCCGTCTTTGTGATCAGCCGCTCTTTCAGCTCCGCCACACCAACAACTTCATGACTGCGGGTACGTTTGGCCCGGTGGTGGGCACAGGCACACTCTTCACACAAGAACTCCTCACAGACAACACAGCCTTGGCTAGCACCATCTTCTTCACAGACATCACACTGTACTTTGTCATTCTCCTTGCTAACCAAACTCTTGTGAGTCTCAATTGTGTCACTCAAGCTCTGGACAAAGAAGTTGTTTTTGAGCTTAGAAACTCCACCCTTAGGAAGTACAGTATCGGTTCGACATGTCGGACACTGAAACTTGTTCTTCACTTTATCTTGTGCAATGAACTTCTTCAGACAACCCTCACAGAAGGTGTGGAGACACGGCAGGACCTTGGGATCCTTAAAGGGCTCCAGGCAGATTGTACACTCAAGGAAGTCCCCAGAAATCTTGCTGAGTATGGCATCTGCTTTTGTTTCTTCCTTAGACTTTGAGCCTTGTACAGACCTGGAACTTTTCCTGTAAAAAAACAACAACATTCAGTTAGGCTATGTAAAAAAAATAAATCTTATGCTTCTTATGCTTTCAACACCAATATTACTTGCAAATTTGTGAACACATACCTACAATATAAATACCATTGCTTTAAATGATAGTGAATGAAGTAAATTTTCTTCCTTTGAATTGTTCAAATACATGTACATACTGTGTCTACCAGGAACCAAGCATTTGCTTCCATCTAATCCATCCAGGTATAACGTTACTTCCCTAATCCAATCTGTTCTTCTTGTCTATGTATCTAGGATCGTACCATGCAAGTCGGTCATTTAAGACTTTCCAGTACTTTCTGTACAAAGTTTTCCGAAGAGCAGAGTATCCTTGGTCTGGTCAGAGAAACAGCTGGGGAACTCTGTGTTGGAATGGGTGGAGATTGTTGGCTTCGGGGACTGGGAGAGGAAAGTGTTGTTTTTACCTCTAAACAGCACGTCATGCACATTACTTCTCTTTTTGTTGTACTGGCTAGTCGATGACAGATCAAAAAGACACAAACTGTGGTACTTGTATTTCTGGCTGGTAGAAAGGCCTAATACCTCCCAGACAGAGTTATACGTCTAATATACTTCTACTTCCTCAAAGGGCCAGTCAAGGGGCAGGGCTGACAGGCCAGGCTGAGATCCCTGACAGGGCTAAAGAGTAGCAATTACGATGCCTCTCAATCAACTATTTTGTCCCTGGACAAGCGCCTGTTGCTGCTTTATTAAAAGAGACATGACAGGTGGAGCGTCTGAGATGACCGGGGTCACATGCTTGGTTCCCTTAGAGAGTTGTCTGGGGGAGAAAACAGCAGATGGCTCAGATCCCTAAAGCAGTGTGTTAAACTAACATTTGCTAAATGAAAAACAAACTGCTGTATTACAGCCTTGTTTTAAAGCAAATCTTCAAACCTTTGATAACGTAAAGGGGAAAATGTCAAGTCAAAGTGCAATCCTCTGACAGCACCCGTTTCTGCCATACCCAGGCCTGCAGTTACGTGGTGACCTAAATATGACCTCCTTTGTTTGGCCAAACTGACTGTTGACTTGTAACATTTGCCACTAGATCAAATGTTACAGTGTGAGTATGGTATCGTTGTTCTCAACATCAACATCAACCACAAGCGTCATTTCTTTCTCCCTCAATGTTGTTGTTTATCTATTTGCAGACCAATAGAAATTTAAATTCAGACAAGTAAACATTGAATAGATATCAGTTTATCTTGCTAGTAGGTGTCTTGACAATGGACTAAGTACACAATCTCGGCAATTTGTCTATATTCCACTAGAGGGCGCAGCTAGATGAGAGGCTGAAAATTTCTGAGGGTATGAATGGGGGGATCTTGGTGGCCTGACGTGATAGCCAGGCCAGGTAGACAGGCCATGTAGACAGGCCAGGGGCCCAGCCCAGCTCTTTCATCGAACCCCTGTATTAACAGGTATAGAGATGTAGGGCATAACTTGAATACGTCCTTTCATTCCAAGATTCAAAGATTCCAATGTCTAATCTTCCGAACAATGTCTAATCAACTGTTGCTTGTGTAAAATAATGTCGGGAAAGTCATGTTACAAGCTCTGATTGGCTGGCTGGCATCTCGGTGTGTCAATAGCCTGTTTGGCTATGAGCACACTCAGTGTGTCAATAGCCACAGCGAAACTTGTAATCATGCATGTATCACACAAACTTCCCACATAGATTTACCAAGTTCATCTTGTTTTTAAATGCACGCTAAACTAGTAGTAGATCATCGACAAGAGCATCTTCTTAACAGTGCAAGAAAAAACCCAATTGACAGCAATCCTGTCAGAATACTCTGCCGAAAACGCGTTAAATGCACACGTGTGTTCCGCTCACCCACAACTTTCCTTAGCTTTGCCCCCCTCCCCTTCCCCGAAACTCTGTGACAGCATCCGTAAACTTTGACGAAATTCCTAGGTAAAACATGCACAAAAATAGTTCTACAATCTTTTTTCGGTATCTAGGACATATCAGAATCGGTTCTGCATAAAAATATTGTAAGAAATAATGAGAATATTGTACCTTTTCGGCATTTTTGTCACAGACAAAAGACGACACCCCACTCAGCTTTTCCGGGATTTCCCGCCTAAATGGACTGGGCAAGTTCAAAAAGGAAATATGGAAGAGCAAAAGAAATCATTTCGAAAGTCATCAATTGACACCTAGCAGGTTTTGATGTTACTGTTTAGGATAAAATATACATTACATTTGTATCAAAAATGTTCTCTTTGTTTGGATCGATCACTCATTTTTATGTTTCAAATTCCAAAGTCTTTCAGCTCCCCCTTGACTTTGTCTGTTAGGTACATCCCTAAGGTGAGGTAAGGTGAAGGGTCATAGGTTGCAGAGCAGAGGCTAGCATCTTGAAGCAGATGTAGGTAGGGAAGTTTGAGTTTCCAGTAGATGTTGGGGGACCAGCATCAACAATCAGATATGAGAAAGTTATTGAACAGTTTAGTTTCAGTATCTCCAAGCAGATGTTGGGAACCAGCATCTCAAAGCAGATGTAAGAAAGCCATTAAACAATTTAGTTTCTCCAAGCAGATGTTGGGAACCAGCATCTCCAAGAAGATATAAGAAAGTTATTGAACAGTTTAATTTCAGCATCTCCAAGCAGATGTTGGGAACCAGTATCTCGAAGCAGATGTAAGAAAGTCCGTGAACAGTTGAGTTTTCAGCATCTCCGAGCACATGTTGGGACCATCATCTTCAAGCAGATGTGGGAAGCTCAAGCAGATGTAAGGGACCAGCATGTCCCAGCAGATGTAGGGACCATCATCTTCAAGCAGATGTAGGGACCATCATCACCAAGCAGACGTGGGGAGCACCATGTCAAGGCAGATGTAGGGGACCAACATGTCCCAGCAGATGTAGGGACCATCATCTTCAAGCAGATGTAGGGACCATCATCACCAAGCAGATGTGGGGACCATCATCTTCAAGCAGATGTAGGGACCATCATCTTCAAGCAGATGTGGGGAGCCCTATCTCAAGGCATATGTAGGGGGACCAGCATGTCCAAGCAGATGTGGAGGACCACGCATCTCAATTTACAAATCAATGTAGAAAAAGCCTACAATACCTGGGTTTTAACCATCTTCAAGCAGATGGGGGACCAGTGACTACAAGCAGTTGTGGGAGACCAGCATCTTATGTCGGTCCAAAACAAAACAAAACAAAACTCAGAATTGCTGCACATCATTTAGAAATTGAAAAAGGCCGAAACAATAATATCCCAGCAAGCCAGAGACTCTGTCCAATGTGCAAAGAAGGTGTAGAAGATGAGTACCATTTCGTTATAGAATGTCCGACTTACATAGAAGAAAGAGCAAAATTAATGCAGGCGATAAAGTACAAATCATTACCAAAGACAGAGAGCTATTTCATGTACTTATGTCATATACGTAGGCCAATACATATATACATCTATGTAGAAAAGAAACCTCATGATAACAACTTAATATTGTATACATTGTCATAGTAATGTATATACCAGATAATAAGATCCTTGCTGTGTCTCCTTTCTATCATAGTGTTTGTATAAAAATGGAGCCTGCATGTAGTATGTTACCAGATTTTTGTAAGTAGTCTAGATTTATGTTATTAGTAAGTAGTCTACCGCATCATTCACACTGTGTTTCTTCGAATAGTACATAGCCGTCATCTATTGCTAAGTTATTAGCTTGAATTGTACACTACTTGTATACTGCTAGTTGTCTTATACATGTACAATATAATGTAGTATAACATAACCTAAGGCCATACCAATTTAATTTGTTGGTTCTCGGATTTTTTCAGAAAAAAGTTGGAGCGACAGGGCGAAAAAAAAAAAAAAAACCTGCAACAAGTCTGGATTCAGGTCCAGAGTTTCAGGTTGGTAATTCCAGACCTGAAACCATGGTATATGTGTGGCAGAATACTTATCCAGTTACAATTACATGAAAAATTTGCATGTAAGCATACATTTTATATTTAATTTCAACAATACAAATGCAAAATAATGTGCAGTATTACAGAAGTACACACAGTAATAAAGCTTAACAGTTGTAATAAATCATCATAGTAAATCATTAACAACATTAAAAAACTTTTAAAAAGGTTGAAAAACTTTTTCAGCATAGTATAATGTCTAATGTATGTTAGCAACAAGAAAATGACTTCATTTCACCCAAAAAATAAGAGTGCCTGAAACATCTGATTCATTGTTCTCTTTGTGAAAGCTGCAGTTTAAGCAAAAAACGCTAGAGGCGTGCTCATTTGCATGAAATTGCATCTCATTTACATACTTGTGACTGGCTACATGGCGGCCATTTTGGTTTGCCGAATCGTCATTTTTCAGCACAAATTTCACGATCTATTGGTGGTTTTCGATGATTTACAACACAAAGGAAAACATAAGCAGGTGATAGTTGTTTTTGCATGTCCAGTACTTGTTTCAGAAGTTTTGTTTAACTGAGCCGAAGTTTGTCCAGCAACTTGTAGGTACCAGGTAACGGGGCCATGTAACTCTCACGAACATGCAAATGAGTTCTCATGAACATGCAAATAACCTCATGGATTTTTTTTTTTTTTTTTTGAAATTGGGAAAAATAGAAGCGGTGATTCCGAGAACCAACAAATTAAATTGGTATGGCCTAAGTTTGCCTTACATTGTACCCGTTCTACAAATGTTGTGCAATAAACTTTGACTTGGTATATTCTCCAAGCAAAAAAAAGAAGTAAAGATATGTATATCATATTGAGGACCAGCATCTTCAAGCAGATGTAGAAAAAAGCCTGTGTGTAGAAGAAGCCTGTGTCTGGATTTTACCATCTCCGAGCAGATGCACAGCAAGCGTCTCAAAGCAGATATAGGAAAATATTTGAAGTGTTTCAGGAACTCAAAGCAGTTTGGGGGATCAACATCTCCAAAAAGATGTAGAGGACTTGAATATGACTTGTCTGAGTTTTCACCATTTCAAAGCAGATGTGGTGTGTGTGTACAGATGTAGGAATGTTCTTGAATAGTTGAGTTTGAGCATCTTCCAACAGATGTAAGAACCATCATTTTCAAGCAGATGTAAGGAAGGCATAGAATAGCTGACTTTTCAGCGCACCTCCAAGCAGATGTGCGGGATGAATTCCAGTGGATGAGTTTACACGCATTTCTTAGACTCTACCATACTGACTACGTGGCTATTATCATGAAGGATGAGGTTATATCCGGACCAATCTCTAAACCATGACGATTGTAGTATACATGTCCGTCTTTCCGCTTCCTTTGATTCACACGTGACGTCATCATGCTTCCGGCTTCGGGAAAGTCTAAGGCAGACGGCTTGGACGGCCCTCGGACCGAAAAGTTATTAACTTTATGTTTCCCACAAATATATCAAACACGTCAAAAGGTATTTGATACGTACGTCTTCAATATACAATTAAAGAAAATATATTACAAATGTTTTTGAACAAAATGTAGAATATGATAAAAAATATACTTTACCTTGGGCCTTCGTCTTCCATTTCCTTTGAGGACTAATATTTGCAAATCCTCTTGAAACACAGGGAGTTTAATAAATACACATTCTGGTTGCCTGCTTATGGTTGAGCTACAGACTAGAAATTTTTGTTTTAAAGTACACTTAATATTTAGTGTACGGTGTTGAATAAGCGGTGTTGATAATCTCTATCTTCATGTCTACCTTGTCCCCCCAACGACCCGGAGTTCAAGGGACTAGGTTGGTAGTACATGTAGGTAGGTTAAATAATCAATTTCTTATCTAGACTAGTCGAGTTGTCAGACTGTTTCCAGGGCCTGCACTGGCCAATTCCGCGGTTCTAAAGCCAACATACCCCCAAGAAAGCTCCACAAAGGCCCTAAAAAGATACGATTGAGATCGGGGTCTGGCATCCAGGTTAGAATAATCAGTTCCTAATCTGAACTAGCCTATGTCTCAGACTTTTTCCGGGGCCTGCACTGCACTAATTCCACGGTTCTAGAGCCCCCAAGGAAGGTCCACAAACTTGACAAAGGCTCTAGACAGATACGATTGAGATCGGGGGTCTGGCATCCAGGTTAGAATAATCAGTTCCTAATCTAAACTAGCCTATGTGTCAGACTGTTTTCGAGACCTGCACTGCACCAATTCCACAGTTTCAGAGACCCCAAGGAAGGTCCACAAACTTGACAAAGGCTCTAGACAGATACGATTGAGATCGGGGGTCTGGCATCCAGGTTAGAATAATCAGTTCCTAATCTAAACTAGCCTA
>NC_049997.1:5121379-5141414 GCF_000003815.2 Branchiostoma floridae | reverse complement strand
TAGCAAAGGATACCATATACCGCTGAAAGTGAAAATATAAGAATAGCCACACAAAGTTTCCAGTACTAGAGAATGATATTCCAATGTGTAATAAGTTACAAAACATAACCGACTTCACAAAAGGAAATGAATTACATTTTGTCAACTATATTCTAGATAGTATAATACTAACATAAATACTTTAAACTACTACAAATCTTTTTATGAACACTGATAATGAAAACTGGTAATAAGAAAGAAAAATTAAATCTTGACCTAAATGAAATGTTAAGTTTAGTGCATCAATGCAATAGTAAGTACTTGTAAATTGTTAGTGAAGTATCATTGAAAATAAAAAGTTAAATCTTAACACTTGTGCAATGTTTAGTTATTGATAGAAAAACTAACAAATAACAGTTCATGTTCGAGATAGATGCAATGTTTAGAAACATTGATAGTAAAACATATAACTAGAGTGGCTAGTGTTAATATTAATACAAATTAGCACGAAATATAACGGCAAAAAACAAGATAATGCTAGCTTTCAATATGAAAATTCTGAAAGCCACACAATAACTTGCTGTGAGTGTAATCAATAGTATATATATTTCCAAGCAGATTCTGGGAGTGTGCAAGAAAATCATGTTTTGGGTTCAGCTTTCTTTCCTTGGTTGTGTTATATGTTTGAAACATAAGCAAAAAGAAAATAATCAGGGTTTTTCCCTCCCAAGATCTGCACCGGCATAATAAAAGTGGAAAAGCCGCATTGCAATTCTGACTTGAGAAAAGGTACTGAAAGGACAACAACAATTGTGTTAAAGTTTGGAATGTAACAGTCAGATCAGGCCCAGTGTTAAATGATTCACCATAGTCTTTGGCTTACCTTTCACAAGACCAGTTCAAAAACATCAAGTCACACTTACTCAGTTTATGGTCAGTTTCCCTTGCTTGACAATTTGTTTTTTTCCCTATTTGAATATGTTTGTTTTCTAGTTTCTCATTTGAAACCAACAAACTTTGTGAATCAATGATAAATTCTCTCATATCATGTAGCATACATCAGTACATTCGCTGTATATCTATTATGATCTACATGTATAAAAATGTTACTGTTCTCGGCAAAATTATCATATTTCTCATATCGAACTGAACAGCATTCTGGCACTTTAAGCTGCAATCCACCATGATTTGAATACATGTGTCCTATTTCTCTACAATCTGTAAGTACGTCTGAGCGTTTGTCTAAAGACACCCCCCTGCTGCATACGGGCATGATGGAAGGCTTGCTTCATCTTTGATTGTTGCGATTTTCTAGTCAAAGCAGAAAAGTGCACAAGTCACTATCAAACACCCTGTTACACTTGATCTTGGGGGTTGGTGAAATGAGTCAGTTTTGTGTGACAGCTTGTGCTATCTTACACTGTCACTGATCTCTGTTGATAATGTCAAATGTTCTGTGCATATCAATGTCTTCTCAAATTCCTAATATGGCACATATTCCCGGATATTATTCAGTTGGCTTACTGCTAGGATATACTATATGTGACAGTCTTGGCACGACTGTTGGCACGACTCGACTGTATGGCAAAAACTGCTGTTTGCTCATCTCTAATTTCTCGTTCACATCTCTGCTGCATGTTATATGCAGACTGCTGTAGTCTTTCATCTTACCGATTCAACATCTTAAGGCCAATTTGTTAAGTTTTAGTCAAAGATATGAGGAGCATCTGCCTTCACGTGAGCCTCCAGTATGATCTTGTCATCCTTGATGTATCCCTTCTGTGGGTCACACACATCATCCCAAGGAATGAATTTCGGGAACCCCCAGTTACCACCATTCTTGTAGAAGACATGTTCTGTCTCCATAGTATGAGTCTTTATACCTTTCTGTGGTATCAAACGAAACTTGACTGACACACGGCAAGACCAGAAGCTGTTGGTGTTGCCATCACACTGTAGATAAACTGCCAGGCTCTTCTTGTTAGCCAGTTGGCTGTCAGAACAGTGGTCAGGCACAGCTTTTATTTTCCAGGGCAGATTCCGGATGAATTCTACAGGGCTATGCTGATCATTCTCCATCTTGCTGAAGTTTTCCACAGTGAAACGAATGGTCGCATCCGCTCGCGACTCATCTTCTTCCTCTACCTCCTTCTCTGGTATTTCTTTGCTGAAAAATTTGCCAATGATGAGTTTCTTCAAGCCGCGGTGGGCTTCTGCCTTAACGAAGGCCTCCAATATGATCTTGTCATCCTTGATGTATCCCTTCTTTGGATCACACACCTCGTGCCAAGGCATGAAGTCTTGGAACCCCCAGTTGTCCTCATCACTGTAGAAGACATGTTCAAACTCTTTTTGGACTGTCTTTATCCCTTTCTTCTGTGGTATCAACCGCAGTTCAACCGAAGCACGGCAGGACCACAAGTTATCTGAGTTAACATCACACTTCAAGAAAACGGCAAGAGTTTTATTGTTTGGTGGCTGGCTGTTGGGATCTTCTTCAGAGACAGCCTCTATTTTCCAAGGCAGGTTGCGGATAAACGTTGCAGGACTGAGCTGGACTTCAGAGAGCTTGCTTACGTTATCAACTGTAAAACGAAAGCTTGCATTGGCTTGTGACTCTTCCTCCTTTTTTTCTTCCTCCAGTATGTCTTCATCGACGTCAGAGGCTAATTCCTTCTCACCGCAAGGTGCATCTGCCTTCACATAAGCCTCCAGTATGATCTTGTCATCCTTAATGTATCCCTTCTGTGGATCACACACCTCGTGCCAGGGCATGAATTCTTGGAATCCCCAGTTTCTCTCATCACTGTAGAAGACATGTTCAAACTTCTTTCGCACTGTCTTTACCCCTATCTTCTGTGGTATCAACCTCAGTTCAACTGTAGCACAGCAAGACCACAAGCTACAAGACTTTACATCACAATTCAAGTAAACGCCAAGAGATTTATTGTTTGGTGGCTGGCTGTCGGGGTCTTCTTTAGGCACTGCCTCTATTTTCCACGGCAGATTGCGGATGAACGTTGCAGGACTACAGGCTTCAGTGACCTTGCTGAAGTTCTCAACTGTGAAACGAAAGGTTGCCTCTTCTCGTGACTCTTCTTCTTCTTCCAACTCTGCCTTGGGCATTTTTCTATCGACAATGTTGCCAATGATGGCTCTTTTCTGCTCCTTTCCTTGCTTAGGATCAAACAAGACATAACTGATATCATCGGGAATGTTTGGGAGTGGACCATTTAGCAGAGACTCCAGCCTTCCTGTGATGTCAGAGTACACGTTCATGACATCAAAGTCACTCCCATGTTCCACAACCTTCTGTGAAAAGTCCACTGTGCTGGACAGACTGCCTACAGTGCTCTTAACACTGTCTGCTGTAGCAGAGAGCTGCTTGGAACGGTCTGCTGTGATGGAGGCTAGCTTTTCTTTCAGTTCAGTCTGCTTGCGTCTCACAAGGTCGCTGTAACGTCTGATCTTTTCTTCTGCAGCTGCATCAATGTCTTCTGAAGCTTTCTTACTCCTCGTGTCCAGTTCAGCTTGCTTCTTTGCTACAGCGCATTCCTTTCCTCCATATTTTGTGATTTTCTGCCTGGCAGCTTTCAGTTTATTTTTAATCTTTGCCTTGGCATCCACCACAGCATCTGCCAGGTAGCCATACGTGTGGTTCTTGTGCTGCAGTACCGTGCAATCTCGACAGATGGGGTGCTTGCACGTCTCACAGTAGAACTTCAACTTTTCGTCTTCATGTTTCGTACAAATCGGCAGGGATTTCGACTTGAGGGATCCAGTCTTGGTGATTAGCTGCTCTTTCAATTCTGCCACCCCGATGACTTCGTGACCGCGCGTACGTTTGGCACGGCGATGGGCACAAGCACACTCATCACACAAGAACTCTTCACAGACAAAACAGCCCTGGCTAGCCCCATCTTCTTCACAGACATCACACTGCACTTTGTCATCCTCCTTGCTTACCAAACTCTTGTGAGTCTGAACTGTGTCACTCAAGCTCTGAACAAAGAAGTTGTTCTTGAAACTCGCAACTCCACCCTTGGGAAGTACAGTTTCCGTCCGACATGTTGGACACGAAAACTTGTTCTTCACTTTATCTTGTGCAATGAACTTCTTCAGACAGCCCTCACAGAAGGTGTGGAGACACGGCAGGACCTTGGGATCTTTAAAGGGCTCCAGGCAGATTGTACACTCAAGAAATTCACCCGAAATCTTGCTGAGTATGGCATCTGCCTTTGCTTCTCCTCCAGCCTTTGCGCCTTCTGTGGGCTCTGAACTTTTTCTGCAAAAACACAATTGGGATGGGTTAGTGCTGTGTGCTACAACTTACATAAAGCAGGGCTCAAAATACTTTTCTGCATATCTGCACTGGTGCAGGTAACATAAAAAATCACCTGCACCAGACAAATTTTACCTGTACCACTCTGAACTTAAGAATTGTGAATCACAATAAAATTGTTCAGGAACAATGCATTGCTATTTTTTCTTCACACATCAGGTGATCATAGAACATTTATGTATAAAACCCAGTACATGGACCAGTGCTGGTTAGGTGCAGGTAGACACCAGAAATACTTACACAGCTCCAAATTTACCTGCACTAACCTGCATACGCAGGTGGTATTTCGAGCCCTGATTAAGTACGATAGCTAAAAGTAGCTCCTCAAAGCAGTTTGTTGAGACGTCTCTGCGAGAGATGTCTCAAGACAGCCTTAGCATTTTAAGCATACTGTAAAAAGTAAAAAATGGGCAAATATATGCTACATAGATTGCAAACAAACACCATAGAATGCTACCATCAATTCCAAGGTAGAAGAAGAATATATGAAATAACAAAAGTGAAGAATCTATTGTTCAGTATACCATACCACCATGTGTGCTCAGTCATTTGTTCAGCCTTCCAGACTCATATTCCATAAGGAAAGGAAATTTTTTTGGTCGCAGGTTTTTTCTTTTTTAATTCTCACACTCACATCAGTTTTGAGGTTCCCAGAGGCTGTCAACCATATAATCAAATCAACATGGCCTTACTGTAAGCACAGCTCCATGATGGACTGTATTACATTACATAGAAGATTGGAGACACACTGCGACAAGCTGTCTTGGACTCCCCGCTCTGAGCAGGCTCTGAGACGCATTCTTTGAAATGTGTTCTCTTTACAGGAGAAAATGTGTCTTGGCACTACTGCTGAGCAGCTTGGCACTTACGCTTAGCATCTTGAACGTACCCGACCTGCCCACACAAAGTGAGACGGAAGGAGGCAGCAGTACAGCTGTTCGAACGCATGCTCAGGGAAGACCACCCCCTGCATGACTTGGTACCACCAAAAAGAACAGGAGCCACAGGACTCTCACTTAGAAACTCTAGCTCCATTAGTGTACCGAAAGCCCGTACTACGAGGCTTAGCAAGTCCTTCCTTCATTACACAATCTATCTCAACAACAAAGCAATTACCGATGGCCAGTAGTGCCATCAACACTTAGCCATTATATGCACAGTTTGTAACTCTGAAATGTTGTCCAATATGTTGATTTTAATCAATTATTTATGCTATGAACATGTTCACCTGAGTGTAAAAAGTTATTGTTCGTATGCGGCTATTGTTCATGTGTTTTTTTTAATGTGGTTATGGCAAGGAGCTTTTATCAAGTTGATAAAAGCTCCTTGTTCACTTACCAATCCCTTGACCAAGGGTGATCACAGTGGTGTAACACGACACATCGATCCAAAGCTGATTTTGAAAAAAAATTATCAGCGAGTTAAGCTTTCAATATGATCAAAGATTATCAGAAAGCATATGTTTCAAAAGTTGAAACAGAAAAGATGGCTGCCTCCGTGTTTGGCAGCTAAAACAAAACGTGAAGGGAAACATCATGCGTTTGCTTGCAAATGCTGCCTTTATTCTCCTAGTTTCGATGCAAAATTTATGGATTATTTCCAAAACAGCAGCCATGCTGAGCGTGTCGATAATACTTGCAAGACGAAAGTAAAATTTCCACCGTACTTGATACAGGAAAGAAGTGTTACTGAACACACGAAACTGTACTTGCGTGCCCCCCTCCCTCAACAGCATCCGGCCCTAGCTCTCCTATCAACATATTTCAGAAAGACGGTCCCATCATGTTTCCTCAGTATCATAGGAATCTCCAAAGTATCATAATTTATTTTTCATAAAAATATAATGAAAAATGATGACAGTATCTCACCTTTTCGCCATTTTGTTGGCTTGGCTGAGTGACGTGTCGTCTGTTTTCCTCAGCTCAGACTCTTTTCCCGCCTAAATTAGTACCATGTGGAAGTATTCAAATGAGATTGGGCTGTTCCAAAGATGGAGAATGTAGAGGGGATACTAGCTATCATTTTCATGCTCATCTATCGTTTACTCTTGTCATTTGTTAAAAAATGACTAGCCTTCCTTTGTTTCAATAAAGCTCTTAACATTAACTAGTTTTATTAGGATTAAACTTAACGTTACAAGTAGCTCTCCAAACTTAGCATTCTTTGATCCCCTTCGCAAACTGCGATGAAAGAGCGATGAGGGTATCACAACACATAATTTGTCGCACAATCACAAATAAAGACAGCTACAAATAAAGACAGTTTTAGAAAAAAACACGGAAGACTTTTTAAAATCTAATTAATCAGACAGTTTTAGTAGTAGGTAAAAGTTGTTGTAAAAAGTGTCAAACTGAAATATTTGTAACCTATGACCCAAACAGACTACTGTAAATGTTTTTAAGTTCGCGGGGATTTAATTTCGCGGTAGCGGGAAAAAGGACTTTTCGCGGTGGATTTAAGTTCGCGGTAACAACATAGACTGCAATCTAATATCATTATAGAAAAATGTTCGCGGTGGTTTTAAATTCTCGGTGAAGTGGTCACCGCGAAAACCGCGAATATTAATCCACCGCGAACATTTCTGCATTTACAGTATTCGAAAGTAATGAATGGGAGGGCGCTAGGACTAGATTCGACAGTTTTTTTAAATCTAATTAATGATATAAAAAATGTAGAGCTTTCGTAAATTTCATGCAATTGACTAACACATTAACATAATTTATGCATGGTGTTGTTCATCATTGAATAACGTACACATGTCACAATTATAAAATTCCCATTATTAATCATAAAGCGGTTTTGCGATTTTTCCATAAATTATGCAAATAAGTTCCTCATTACCATATTTGGTATCTGCTTACATTCCACCTATCATAATAACCATATGTTACATTTATTGAAGTCCAGTTATTAAAAACAATGGAATTATACAATTTCCTCATTAATAATGCAAATTAAGTCCTCATTTGCATAACATGTATATCATTATGAAAATCTTTGCCTAAGCTACCTGCATGCCTAAAATGCAGGCAATCCGTCGTTCCTTTCTGCAGTTATCCTCTTTGGAGTGTCTTGACAAAAACGCCCCTGCAGTTCCACAATTAAATGTTAGAGGGCTGAAACTTGCCCCACTTTGTCATGGCACTAAAAGCTATCTACCACCTAAATGTCAAGACCATAGCATGTCTGAAACAAGAGATACATTGAAAAAACTGCTATGATAGAATATTCTCATTAATTATGCAAATGTACTCCTATTTTGCATAATTAGTATCTTATCTTGTACAACATTGTCTAAGGTACCTACATACCAAAAATCATGAAAATTCGTTGTTCCCTTCTTGAGTTATCGTCTTCAGAAGTTTTTGACAAAAATGCCCCTGCTATCCCAAAACTAGACGCTAGGGGGCTCAAACTTATGTCATTTCTTCCTGAGCATAAGAGCTATCTAATAATAAAAAATCGTGGCCATAGCTTGTTCAGAACACCGAGATAGCAAAACCGGAAGTTGCGCTGCAGTACCAAGGGAAGCCGCTAGGGGGCCCCAAATCTAATCATTTCCAGCTTTCATCACACACTACCAACACACCAAGTATGAAACCAATCCACCCAGCCGTTCTTGAGTTATTTTGTTTACACACACACACACACACACAAACACACAGACAGACACACAAACCCAGGGTAAAATATAACCTCCATGACATTTCATGGAGGTAATAATTGGATAACTAGATATAACGCTAGATTTATATATACATATTTACTTTCACAAAGACTTCGAAGGCTACAGAGCGTCAGATAGATAATGTTTAATGAAAAAATTGGTCCATTTACCCCCACCACATTTTTTGTAATAGCCCAGTCGATTTGGGCGGGAAAGTTAGCACGATTGCGAAAGTGTCGTCCGTTGTGTGCCAACAAAATGCCAAAAAGGTATGATATGATCATCATTTCTCATTATATTTTGATGTGGAAGCAATACTGATTAGTTGTAGATACCGAGGAAACTTTTTTAGACGTTTGTAAAGGTATTTTACCTCAGTTTTTCGTCAGTGCTTGGAAGGATAATGTGGGGAGGGGGCAAGGAAAATATGGCGCGACCTTTCTTGACAAGGGCCACGGGAATGTGTGAAGGCCTGCTAAGGGATATAGTTTTGAAAGAATCTTGAGAAAGGGTAGGAAATTCATTTTCAAGTCAGTCGAATTTTCGAGACGAAGGTGATCACAAACGATTATTCCTTGGTTTATAATCCAATCCATATGTCGGGTTGAAAACGTACCGTAATGCAGAAATTTTCGCGGTGGTTTTGTTCGCGGTTTTCGCGTTGCCAATTCACGGCGGACTTCCAACCACGGCAATTTTTTTCCATAGCAGTAAAGAGTGCATGGTGCAACCTCAAACAGTCCTTTTTTCGCACGCTCGCGCTACTGTGAAATTAAATCCCTGCAAACTTAAATGCATTTACAGTAGTCCAGATAAAGGCTGTGTTAATAGAGTTAATTCCAGTTGTGGCGGCCATGTTGGATTTCCGGGGTCATCCGAGGTCATGGCACCAGAACGAGACTGCAGGTGGTACCAGCTGGGCATTCTACTATATAGGCTGTATTGCAGACATAAGTATGCCATCTTCGGGAGTGCATTTCACCCCTCTAAGGTTAACAACTGCACAATATATGCCTGTTATATATAGAAAATATTGTTTGGGACATTTGAATTTGATTTTGGTGATATTTTTCAATCAATTTTTCACATTTTTTATGGGTGACCTGAGAACAATTGGTGTAAGTGTTTATATCATCCATGAGTGCTTTGTATTGGTAACTGTGATATAGTAGGTTTACTATTGGGATTAAACCCTACAAATACACAAAATATGGGGATGACTTCTTTGCGGGTAGAAATTTAGAAGACATTTGGCAGTTGTTCTGATGATGTATTGATGCCAAGATCCGTTCTGCAAACTACGCTCTATGGGAATGTCATGCTGGGTGTGCTCCTTTACTTTCTTCCCAAATCATGTTTTCATTGTTTTATTCTAGTTTAAACAACATAACCCTACACAACAAATTCCACATGTTGGGTCCATAAAATTGTGGGATGAAATGTAGCAGATTTTTTCTGTTAGGGATTTTTCAATGCCAATGTGGAGAAAAACGTAAATTTTATCGTCAGTGGAAGAGGTAAATTGGTGATAGAACTTAATAATACGTAGTTTTATGAACAGATGTTCGCAGCGTCTGTTAAAATTCTGTCACATTTCCACCCACACTGATCTGAAACTGGCATGAAGTCCGGTTTTTAGAGTAATGTGAGGGTCGACTCTAGCCTGAGTATCATCCTAGTTGGTTACGGAGGCTCTCATACTCACCCCTCTGGTTTGTGAGGGGTGAGTATGGGAGCCCGGTAAGCTACCTAGGATGACACTCAGGCTACAATCCCTCCTCCGCTGGCACTTATAATCAAAGTTATGTTTTTTTTCCACCTTGGCATTGAAAAAATTGCAAAAACAACAGTAAACAATCTGCTACATTTCATCCCACAATGTTATACAACATGTGGACATTTTTCTTACGGGGTATGTTGTTTAAACTAAAATAAAACAATAAAAACACTGTCAGATAAATTGGGAAACAAGTAAAGGAGCACACCCGGTACATACATCGCCTTCCCCATTGAGTGCCGCAGGATTTTCCCATAGAGCGGAGTTTGCAGAACGGTTCTTGGCATCTAGAAATCATCAGAATAACAGCCAAATGTCTTCTAAATTTCTACCAAAAGGTTTGTCACCCCGATATTTCCATGTTTTTGTAGGTTTTAATCACAGATACTTATACACAGCACACATGGAGGATATAAACACTGACATTAATTGTTCTCAGGTCACCCGTCAAAAAATGTGAAAAATTTATAAAAAATATCACCAAAATCAAGTTCAAATTTCCAAAACAGTATTTTCTATAGATAACAGGCATATATTGTGCAGTTGTTAACCTTAGAGGGGTGAAATGCACTCCCGAACATGGCATACTTATGTCTGCAATACAGCCTATATAGTAGAATGCCCAGCTGGTACCACCTGCAGTCTCGTTCTGGTGCCATGACCCCGGATGACCCCAGAAATCCAACATGGCCGCCACAACTGGAATTAACTCTATTCCATTATATGGATGACATCTGCATGTCTATCATCTGTTTTTGTTTCCAAAAATGCCTGGTTTAGAATCGTAGTTTGTGAGGATTTAGAGTTCCAGACAGGGTCATTTGGGCGGTAGTGGAAGGTACGACTACGTGTGCCTTGAATGTTATAATTTGTTAGAGGGCAAGTCTTTGTCAGCGGATTTACCAATATTCTGCATGGCAATATCAATCATATTCGATAGATTTGATTTTTGTAGGGTAAGTTGAATTCTGAGACAATCCAGACAATGTTACTTGGTGAGAAAGATTATTGGTTACTGAAATTATGTGTAACTTATTGCTCATGGTCAATTGACGAACATTTTCTCTATAGTGGCCACCTGTCTAAAGTGGCCAGATTTCTCAAGTCCCTTGATTGGCCGCAATAGACTGTTTGACTGTACCCCGCATAATCGCGTTCTCTATGAGCATTGGTTGTACATTTGTACTTCTTGATCGCTGTAAGGTCGACCAATTTTAAGATCAACAGAGGGTCGTGCATGTTTTTTTCCTAAAAACCATCCCTGTCACATTTAGCCTGGCTTGGGTGATAGCACGGGAAATTGGGAATACATCTTCCTTGAGAATTATTTAACATCGCATGACCTCTTGCACGCACGCGGAAGATGTAAACGAAATATTCACAAAAAGGCAATAATTCCATCAATGTTGCGGGGTTTTGCAAAATAATTCATGCAGCTCACAGACAGATTATAAATCATTATAGAAAAAAAAACTGTATGATAAACCCATCCCACATGTTACCACAAGTGCCACAATGTCAGTATTACATGCTAGCAAACGGAAGTTAGGAAGTTGGATAAAATTAAGTAAATGAAGACTTTTTTTGCATAATTAATAACAAATGCTATAATTCCACAATGGTAACGAATGGGAATGTCAAACTTGTGGCGTTTTCAAGCTAGGTAAAGGTGAACATTGTTAGATATGACGTATGCAAAGAACAAGGATGTCATTTGCATAAACGACCAGAAAATGTTAGTATAGTTATTTGGGTGGAGATAATGAAAATATAACTTGTGCAAAGTGGGACCTTATTTGAAAACTTAATGACAAGCACACATGATACATCAAGGCAAGGCAACAATAATTTGTGACGGTGTAAGGTTGCGGAAACCATTGTACAGTAGAAGCCAGTTAATTGCACAACGGAGTAACGGACACTTCTGTATATTGCACGGCATCCCCAAATTACAAACCGGTGCGGTCCAGCTAGATAACTTCGCATTATAAGATAATTGCACAAAATTCACTGTCAAATAGGCCGTGCAATAAAGCGGCTTCTACTGTACTTGTTGTATATAAGGCCATGTTGATTTTATCATATGGATGACATCCTCTGGGAACTCCAAAACTGATGCGAGCGAGCGAATAAAAAAAAGTTTGGCCAAAAAAAAGTTGCCTTCAGTATGAAATCAAAGTGGCCAGGAAGGTTGAACATAGGACTAAACACACATAGTATGGTATACCAATGGTTAGGTGTAAAACATTTTTGTTCTTCTTGGACCAATCCGAAAAAAAAACAGACCTGAAAAAAAAATCAGAGGAACAGGTTTCGGCAATTACAAAATGGACACACTATGTCGGCAGGCATTTTGGGTCTTAGTGGGCCAAGAAGACAACAAGAGCGAAGTCAAGTAGATTTTATCGTCATTTGTACCAATTACCATTGTATTGAGTATTGCCAGTTCTCAAGTTTCCGCAGACAATACGGTCCAGGTTCAGGTCCGGATCTGGAAATGATCCTCTGGACCATAATTTTCTGTACTGGTAATACTGGTAGTACAAAAAAATCTATTGTTGGTATGGGGAGGTACCAGTCTGGTACCTCCCCCTACCAACAATAGATTTTTTTTCTTTCCGTCCTTAGGCCACACCAATTTAATTTCTTGGTTCACGGATTCGCTCGCTCCTATTTTTTGGAAAAAAAAATAAAAATAAAAATTACCACTCAGCAAATTTTCACCATGAATGAAACCATTTACCAACTTTCTGGTGTAGCAAATTGGCCTTTATATTATAAGCTCCTTAAAATGTGGATATTATTATTGTAGTTATATTTTTCATTCATGAAGAATGGGACATTTACATAAAAACTGACACTACTTTTGTAATTTTCAATGAACAGGTGCTGTTACTGTACAGTAATAGTGGTTTTGTACTTTTTTCAAGCTGAAAACTTTTTATTCTTTGTTTTGGATTAGCCCTTACCTTAACCCCAACCATTTTACAATTTTTATTTTTATTTCGCCCTTTCTCTCCATATTTTTTATGAAAAAATCCGAGAACCAAGAAATTAAATTGGTGTGGCCTTATTCTTTGACTTTAGATTTATTTTGACATTCTATGGCATTAGATATCTGTTTTCTAATACTTTTTTTCAATCTACGGAATATGTGCTCATTTTACAGCTTCTTAAAGTTCTTTGCACAATTTTTTGTGTGGTCGCAAACTTTTTTTTTGGAAACGGCCAAAAATTGGTGCGACCGCGGATGTCATCCATATAATCAAATCAACATGGCCTAATGACCGCCTAAATATTTTTTTCTTCTGTGATTTTTGTTGCATTTGTAAACTTGTTTTGCTGGTGGACTACCAGTACTAGTACTATTAGTACTATTAGAGCTGTGTACCTACAAAATTTTAGGATACACGACATTTTTTTCCTTGGCCTTATGTATATTTTTCCTTGGCCTTATGTATATGTAGCAAGAACGGGATGCCATAGGTGGCTCAAGCAGAAGATGATCATGTGGTTTTCAGTTTGTGGTAAGGCGAAAAAAAATGTTGTGTTTCCTGTTTCCCGACCGACACTAGAAAAACATGCCGAGCCTAGACTTTTTTTTGGGTGAACCATTTTTTGGACCCAGAAGTCTGACCAATTTCAAGAAAATACTAGTCATTTTAGACAGGATCTTACTTGTAACTTACTATGGTCACGGTAAGGCCACAGCAAGTAAATTTTATGGATGACATTCGCGCGCTCATTAATTTTTGCCTGATTTCAGAAAAAAAAAACAAGAATTGTTTTCTTCTTTGGAGAACGTCAACATGACGAGAAAGTACCAAAATGGGAAAGTATGTTGTGCTTTAGCCTAATGATTGTACTTGTAGAAGTCACACTAGCAAGGTAGCCATTACTGTAATTATAGAAGTGAAACCAGCTTAATGGCACCACTATGGAAGTCATGAGTGTAGTCGGCAACTTGGTAAGTAACACTAGTCTACCATATTAGTGTCACTTTAACAACACTAGTTCACTTCTTGAATACAGGAATGAATGATTTGTTGTCAGTGCTACCATGTTTTGTCACTTAAACTCTTGTTACGACGTTTATGGTGTCTATTTTGAAAATTTAGCCATCTTGTTTTTTTTTACCCATCTTGTTTTTTTTTCGCCCTATCTCATTATTTTTGCAGTCTGCAGAGGATGTCATCCATAAAATTTACTTGCTGTGGCCTAAGAGAAAATAGGCACAAATCAAATTAGATAAGCCTCAGTAAATGCATAGGTCTACAATGAAAATTTCTTATATGAAAAAAAAAATCAAATCTTACCACGAGGCCGATCGGGTACGTACATGACGTATACGGAGCTCGAGTAGAAAGGTCCTAAATAATCCTCGTAATTTTCACTCTAAATGAAGAATCAGCACTCAGAGAAAATAATCATGGGGTAAACAACATTTTTTCTTTCTTATGCGCGGGTATTCAATCCATTTTTCCGAGTTTGAGATGCTTTTATGTGGCCTCGAAGGAAGAAACTTTAGCGCTCGGCAAAAACATCCAAGAAATGCCGCCATTTTGAATCCCGGCTAGATACTGCAGTTTTGAAGTAGGTCGCTAGGTGACGTTGTTTGGTTTGCTGCAATGTGATTGGCTGCATGTAAAGCGGGAATTTTGTGCTAATTTCAAATTACAAGTGCCATTTTCGGCAGGAGGGAAGTTCTGAAGAGAGAGGAGCTATACCAAATTGCAAAAAAACTGAGTATATTGACATGGGAGTCAGTACATTTGGCAGAGTTGGAATATCATGTTACATGCAACACAGTATTTATTGTAATTTATAGATGCTAGATTTGTTTCATTTGTTTTGACTTTAAAGTTTTTGTTTCCATTTATATAAGGAGGACCATTTAACGTGGTTCAAACATGGTTCTTGCATGTGTTATGTCTTGTCTTTGATGAAAATAAAAATGTTCTCAGTCTCCTGCTCGTTAGTCACTGGCAAAATGGCATTAAAAATAAGTATATTCAAATCTAAACTTTGTTTAATAAACATGAGATTACTAAGTAAGATATCAACTTGGCAGGATCAGGTGGGTGCTTTATGTTTTGTTTGCATGGGTTGTGAAAAGGGTGCCTGGTAACCAGAGCTGTCTCCAGCTCTGATTTTTTTTGTCCCACTCATTGTTTGGGAGCCCAAGTTGTTGATTTTTCCTCGGTAAACGTGACATTTTAAGGTCAGGAAATAAATTTACAACAGTTTAATGTCATGAAGTTCATATTTTTGGGACGGATAGGGTAATATTTTTTTCTGTCCCAACAAGGAGATTTCAGTCCTGAGATGGAGGGATGGGTCCTGGAGACAGCCCTGCTGGTAACATTCGTTGAAGAGCAGGACATCCTCAAAGTGACATTTGCAATCTACTTGTGTGTATTGTAGAATTTGCTCCTGTGCCATCGTGCATTTCACTTTTACTTTGTAAACTGTATTTGCCAGGCCAGATTCAGGCTATAGAGTTGGGACCAAAGTCTTTAAAAAAAAAAAAAAAGAAAAAGAAAGATGATCCCTACCTACCGACCCTAATTTTTTCAGGACTGAAACAGGAGACACAACATTTTTTTTCCTAGGCCTAAAGTGGTCACTGCGAAAACTGCGAACATAAAACTACCGTAAAAGTTTCTGCATTTACAGTACTTACACAGGGCTCGAAATACTTATTTCTGCATACATGCACTGGTGCAGGTGGCATTGACAATTACCTACACAAGGCAAATTTTACCTGCACCACTGAATGTAGGAAGTATGGGTCTAACTCTTAATAGGTGGTAACAGTCAATGCAGCTAATAACAATCCACATGCACCTACACCATAGGATATGTATAAAACCATGTACATGGATCAATGCAGGTTAGGTGCAGGTAGACACCAGAAATACCTGCACATATCCCAATTTTACCTGCACTAACCTGCATATGCAGGTGGTATTTTGAGCTCTGTTACATGTAGCTTAACTTTCTATCCAATGGCTCATTGTGTATTCACATTGTAAGAAATAGCTATTTAAAACTTTGTAAGCACTTAGCAAGAAATGCATTACTCTAACTTAACTGAATCATTTTGTTACAGGAAGAGTACTACTACTAGTTCAATGTCAAAGGAAGAAACGAAGGGAGATGACATACTTAGCAAAATTTCGGGCGCCTTTCTGGAGTGTACAATCTGCCTGGAACCCTTTAAAGATCCCAAGGTCCTGCCATGTCTCCACACCTTCTGTGAGGGATGTCTGAAGAAGCTTGTTGAACAGCAAGATGATGCGAAGGACACTTTTCAGTGTCCCACATGTCGGACTGATACCTCACTACCAGTGGGTGGTGTTGCTTTCCTGAAAAACAACTTCTTTGTGCAGAGCTTGAGTGACACAGTTCAGACCCACAAGAGTTTGGTAAGCAAGGAGGATGACAAAGTGAAGTGTGATAACTGTGAAGAAGAAGTGGCTAATCACGGCTGTGTCCCCTGTGAAGAGTTCTTGTGTGATGAGTGTGCTTGTGCCCACCGTCGAGGTAAGCGTACGCGCGGTCACGAAGTCATCGGTGTGGCGGAGCTTAAAGAGCAGCTGATCAACAAGACGGGATTGCTCAAGTCAAGATCACTGCCGATTTGTCCGAAACACGAGGATGAGAAGTTAAAGTTCTACTGTGAGACGTGCAAGCACCCCATCTGTCGAGATTGCACAGTACTGCAACACAAGAACCACACGTATGGCTACCTGGCAGATACAGTGTGTGATGTCAGAGCAAAAATCCAAAACAAGCTGGAAGCTGCCAGGCAGCAGATCACAAAATACCAAGACAAGGCAAGAGCTGTAGCTAAGAGACAAGATGAACTGCACACAACTTGGAAGAAAGCTGCAGACGACATCAATGTAGCTGCAAAAGAAGAGATCAAGTATTTGACTAGCCTTGTGAAACGTAAGCAGACTGAACTGGAAGAAAAGTTAGCAGAAATCATAACAGAGCGTTTTGGGCAGCTCTCTGTTACAGCAGACAGTGTTGAGAGCACCTTAGACAGTCTGTCTAGCACAGTGGACTTTGCACAGAAAGTTGTGGAGCACGGCAGTGATTTTGACATCATGAACGTGTATTCTGATGTCACAACGCGGCTGGAGTCTCTGCTTGAAGGTCCCACCAAGGATCCGGACATTCCTGATGACATCAATTGCCTTATGTTTGAGGTGATGACACAGCAGAAGAAGAAGGATGAAGAAGAGGAAGATAAATCGCGAGCTGAGGCGACCTTTCGTTTCACAGTTGACAACTTCAGCCAGCTGAGTAAGAACAGCAAGGTCAGTCCTGCAGTCTTCATCCGAAATCTGCCTTGGAAAATAGAAACCAGGCCTGAGCACAATGACAACAAGAAGAGCCTAGCCTTTTTCATGAAATGTAATGATGGTTCCAAAAGCTTGTGGTCCTGCAAGGCATCAGTTGTGATGCGATTGATTCCACAAAAGGATGGAGTTCAAACCTACGAGCGAAAATATGAAGTTGTCTTCTACAACAAGGGGAACAGCTGGGGGTATGCAGGATTCTTTCCGTGGGATGAGCTGTGTGATCCACAGAAGGGATACATCAAGGATGACAAGATCATACTGGAGGCTTACGTGAAGGCAGATGCTCCTAAGTTCATGAAGGAAACCATCGTTCGCAACATTTTCAATGAAGAAGTACCGAAGAATGCGAAGAACTTGCAGACTCAGTCAACTTTCCGTTTCACTGTTGAAAACGTAAGCAAGCTGTTGGGGAGGAAGTTTAGCCATACCGTTTTCATCTGTGGCCTACCCTGGAAAATAATGGCCATGCCTGGCTGCAGTGCCCCACCGCACCACAACAGCCTCGGTGTCTACCTGCAGTGTGATGTTGATGCCGACTCCAGCAGCTTCTGGTCTTGTTGTGTATCAGTCGAGCTGCGGTTGATTTCGCAGAAGAATGGTGTCAAGATGTACAAACGGAAGTTCGGACACGTCTTTCACAGCAAGAACAACAGCTGTGGATGCCCAGACTTCATGCCGTGGCCCGAGCTGTGTGATCCACAGAAGGGATACATCAAGGATGACAAGATCATACTGGAGGCTTACGTGAACGCAGATGCACCTTGTGCCATGGTCTAAGACTTAAAGAAGTAGACAGCTAATGTATGCTATCAAGATCATTATCTTAAGCATAAGATTATTATGGCATCAGAATAATCTCAAGCTCCTTTATGGGAATGGATAGTCAAAATATGTGAAGCTTCAAAAAACAAAATTGTGTTAGACTGATTGAAGAATAAATAGTACTGTAGGATGATAGGGTCAAAGGATTAAATTTAAAGGAAGTGTGTTCTAGGAATCAAAAGAAACCATTCTGTGCAAGAGTATGGACAGAAATCTAGAAAAGCAGACAATTGCACACTGTCAACATATATAGGCATTGCCACATCTCCCTTTACCTCTACATTTTTGCTTTAACTTGAAGCTGTTGAATGAAGATTTTAAGACAAATTGCTAAGAGCTGATTGCTAAGAGCAAGAACAACTTGTTCACTGTGCAATGACATTGTGTTTTGAATATCTCTATAAATGTCTACAATCCACAATACAAATTTGCTTATCTTTATCATGGTAGCCTCAGTATGTATTTTTACTTATGCTGTGATACTTTTAACCAACTTGTAGATGTAGCAGGTTGCAAATTGCATTTGAAGTGTGTCAAAGCCAAAGGCTTTTAGGTCTGTTCTGACAAATAAAATGACAGATTTAGCTCCAGACATTTGTCAGTAAATGTTGTACTGACAAATAAGTACTAGGTTCTTAAAATCCATCAATTTTTAGAAAGAAAACAAACAGGAATCATGTATTCTTTGAAATTGTATAGAAAGTTTGTTTTGGAGCGTAATACATTCTGCTGACTGTAAACTAGTGTCTAGTGCAGATGAATTTTATAGTACAATTAACAACTTACATTGTTAAACATTGTATTGTACAATGTCCATGTGTGTTTAGTACATTTTGTACTTAACAACATCCCAAAATGCTACAAATACAGATCTAGAGGGAACTAGATTTTCCTGATAGCTAGTTGTCAAGTGACATAGATTGCAATGGTGCTATGACTAATACATTCATACTGTTTGAGTGCATTGGTGACTATGACAATGGAAGATTTGGTAGCTACAGACTTTGTTAGAAATTAAGAAATCAAGGCAGGTAATCAGATGGTACCATGGCTACTCCAAGTTTTCTGCATACTACATGTATTAGCCAAAAATGCAATGTGTAAAGACTTGCATACATGTATGTTGTGATTCAACTGCATGCATCCCTGTCAATGTACAAAAAAAGGTATGCATTTATGATAAGATATTACTTTTGTTAATACTAGTATATTTTTTAACAACTTCTAAATTAATATTGAGACTTATACACCTCAGCTAACCATGTTGCATTGTAAGATTGTTATGTTTTACTAGTACTTAGCAATTGAACAACTGAAAATTGTATCATTTTCAGATTTCACTATTATTTTATTATGTTCAACTAAACTAAATACATACTTTCTAATATTCACTATAAATGCGCGACAGAATGTTGCATTTACAATTTAACATGTAGGATAACATTTAACTTTTGTTTGTTGCATTTACTATCATTGCATTACAGCTAAATAGTAGTATTGCATGTAACTAGTATTTGTCACAGTAACAGATTGTCGCAGTTATTTGCAGTCGACACACATACGAAATATGTTACTTTTACAATGTAATTTGTATGTCAAGATTTAACCTAAGTTTTATCACATATACTATCAGAAAAATATAGTTGACCATAGGAATTCTTTCCTTCTTTTAGGTCAATAAAGTTTTGTTATTCATATTCTTTGGTTACTGGTTCTTTGGTAACTGGAAAATAATACTTAGGGACCTGATGTTGGAGGAATTGAAGGAAGTCAGGTTGAAAGGAAGTCAGAAGTAAGCATGTCATATCAGTCTACCACATAAGTGTGCCTTTGTCCATCTCTTCAATATAGAAAAAAAATATTGTTGGCTGTGATTCCTTGTTATGTCACTTCAATTCTTGTTACAATTCTTGTTACAACGTTTATAGTGTCTATTTGGAAAATCCATCCATCCTGTGTTTTTTTTTTTACATTTTCCCCTCTTAGGCCACACTGACTTAATCTTATGGATGACACCCTCTGGAGACTCCAAACCTAATGCGCGAGGACGGAAAAAGAAGAATTCAGTTATTAAA